>NW_022747664.1:34263-48125 GCF_011630105.1 Anneissia japonica | reverse complement strand
AATGTCTCTAAAGAAATGGGCGTTCCGACGAGACCTCTCATCCAATCAAATTGATTTTTAGCTTAACAGACAGCTTGATTAGTCTATTTTTACATACCGAAACAGCCGTTAAAATCGGCCCACTGGTTCAGAAGTTAGAGTGATTTTTGTAAAACATGATCGCAAAATTGTGTAAACAGATAGGAGTTAATACACTGGGCGATCGCCAACTGACTTGGCTTAAAAAAAAGATTCCGACGACACCTCATTGATTTTAAAATTTAAAATAACATGACATTATAGCTGAATAAATAAGGAACAAGTTTCAAAAACAGCCAAAAAAATCGGTCTAATATTAACGAAGATACGTTAAAAAAACTGCTAAAAAAGGGCTGATTTTCAGCGATTTCTCACCGTTTGGCGATTTCGGGCCGGATTTTTGGAACACAAAACAAATTGTAATGTCACATCCTTGAAGCAGTCTGGATCATCATAATGGTTTACTGAAGGGTCAGACTCACTATAAATGTGCAAATGGACTTTACAAATCAAGAAAAATAAAGTTCAATTAACAAAAGGGTTTTCTTTAGAACGGAACTTTAATATGTCAAGAACAATTCCCTAAAAATCGTAACATTTAACTTCAAATATTTTTTTCACAGCATACCCTTTAACAATATCAATACATTTGATATGCGATAACGTAAGTTACTGAACCAATGTTGAATAATAGATAAGTATGATTATCTGTAACTGAGTGTAAAATGTACCTATAAATATTATTATACATAGGATGACCTATAAAACACAAGTGGGGGAAAAGTGCCACACCCAAATAATTACACATTTACTGTATATTGTTTTGAATAATTGATGCTGTAATAATATAACAATATATTTTAATCCGGTTGGTACTTTTCATTTTCGCTCACTAAAGAAAACAAACAACATATATCTTTCGAATTACCAATCATACAGAGATGCTCTGGTAACAAATGACATAAATTTGTTAAACATACACTTCCAATGATAATCGCATTTTGTATTAAATTTTAGTAACCTAAGTTTCATATAATTATGTAACACCGATCTATTCGTCTATCGTTGTAAAATAAAGCAAAATTATAATTTCTCTTCTCACTTGTGAGTATATACAGTATGTTATTAAAAATAAATAATAACCTCACATTTAAAATGAGCACATTTTTTCAAAACTATCATAAATGACTATAAAAGAGTATTTTTGTCTAAAATCAACAACAAGAACATTTTATTTGTTTTTATTTAGTTTTAAAGGTATGGTTTTTAAGAAAAAAAATATCATTGAAGTAGTTGATAACATGTTCTTTTTTTTAAAGATATGTGGTTAAGCCCCCAGTTTTGCTAATTCTTTCAATTTGATAAAGTTTTGTAACCTACGTTACTAAGATTACTCATCTAATAGAACATTACAAAGATTATTTGCAAACATATTTGTTGTCATCTTATCTATTTGATGTTAAACAATGTTAATTAGGTAAATTTATTTAATGTGTAATGTTTGCTTTCATGAATTTACTCGCGATTATAATGTACACATATACTGTAATATACGTACCATCAACATAAATCAGAAATATATGCAATAGGAATAATTTCCATGAATGATAGCATTCCTATAGAGAGTTACTGTATGTTAGGATATATGTAAAGAAAGTAAATATATCAGCCACCGCCCATAATAATAATAATAATAATAATAAGATTTATAAAGCGCACAAATCCACTGCAGTAGTTTTTATGTTATGTCAATGTTTTTATTAAATGATGTTTATTACATGCTATATAAACAACAACATAAAGTCATTTATAATAGTTCTATGCCCTCTTTATATTTCATTAATATGGATTAATATTCCAAAACGTAACGTAGGTTACTGTAACGTAAATTACCCTTTTTAATTACAATTACTAATTAAACATGATTACTTAACACCAATGATGATTTACTGACGCTGTATCCATGCTTATTACTTAACTACTTCTCACGTTTAGTTTGGTTCAAATTCTTGAATTGGTATATGAAGAAATCAGGTAACTATGTTTCACTGCTTAAAAGCGACAATCAAAATTTCAAGTTTAAGACCATATTTTGCATAGATGACTTTTCTACTTTTCCGAATTAACAATACAGTATTCATAACATCTTATACTAAGCAAATATTAGTTATTACCTTAAAGTTTTCCTGCAATAATATATGTTTTTCCTAGCAATTATGGTTATGTAACGTAAATTACGTGCATTTGAGACACAGAAACTGTACCATAACCATACTAAACCCACCTTTAAATTTAAAATGATTTAAAATGCTTATAGTACAAATTGACAACCTTCCAACCAGGTTACAACTCAGTAACTATAAGCCCTGTGGTACACAACATTTATTGAATGGCAGATTGCTAAAACAGTATTTTTTATCTGGCGACACACAAATTTTGCATACTCATGACTATAAATTGTCATAACTCTGTTGTTAGCTCAAAACTCGATGAAATTTGGTATATTTTTCTAATATATTATTTTTCGGTAACACTTTCCACATTATTATCATATTTGTCATTTCCAGTTGGTGAAACATGGGCGACCGTGTTTGCATGATTATAGTGAGTCTGACCCTGAAGGCGAATTCTCATATTAAACTTTAATGTTGCCGCTTCTTGCGCATTTTTTACTTGTCGTGTTTTAATACTTGCATCAAAAGTGTGAGCATGCAAGATTATGTATGCATGTCATTTTCAGTTGACACTGTGAAATTTGATCATTGACAGATTATGTCATCAATCAGATACAGTATTTTTTGGAATGCCCCGGGGCGTTTATTGTTTAGAATGGTTTTGAGGGGCATTTATTCGAGGGAGGCGTATATACTCGCTATAAATATATTATACCATATACTCCCAATAAGCGCCCTTATCACCGTAGTGGAACTAAAACACATAAATGACCGTTATTGTGTGATCATAAAGACTTTTTAATCCTAACCAGGTATAATTCTAAATATAATTCTACTGGAGTAAAACATTAATAGAATGTGTTGAGGATGATGTTGCATCCATTAGTTTTATTTGTGGGGGTGGGGACTTTTTTGAGGAAAAAATGAAGATGTTTAGGTACTAGTTTTTCAAACTTGAACGTTTGTTTGCTTCGAATATTTCCACTGGGAGGGGCGCAAACTTTTTTTTGCGCGGTGGGGGAGCACACACTCCCCCCCACCTTCCCGCTGATGCACTACTAGATATTCCACGTACTGAACTATTGCCATTAGCCTAATTTTAAGGTTTACTGTCAGCCACCCTCTCCCATATATTTTTTGTAGGTCAGGGCTAAAATACAGGTTAAGGCGAGACTTTATATATATTCCATGTTTCACGTACGGAGGAGGGCAGAATAAAAATAAAAATGTAATTTTGTTTTCTTATTTAGCAAATAGTTTGCCAAAAACATCCAGACAGAGGAGAAAGTAAAAATAAAATTTTATTGGTAAATGTAAAATGGGATGGTTGAATTTTTCAAATTTATATATTAATATGAAGAAATATACATATCTTATTTTTGGATATTTCAAGCAGCAGAGGGCGTAGAAAGAATGAAGAAAAACATTCGTTTTTTTTTCTGAAATTTCCGGTTTTCCATGGCGGCGGGTGCGTTAATTGGCCAAAAATAAAATTTTATTTTTGTTAAAAATCAACAATATTTGTGTCCAGCAAGTTCGCTAAACAAGGTATAAAAAATGTCTCGCCTAAGGTATGATATTTATTATTTTAAGCTTGAATAGTATTCTTTGAAACATTCAATCATTTTGGTATTAAAAACCTAATTTTTTTTATATAATTCGTATATCAGTAATATTGGGCAGCATATTATTTTGGCCTTAATAGTTCTGGTACTGAGTACATTACAAGCTATATTTCTAAACAAAACAATATGAAAACATAAAATTTAATATGCTTGCTATAAATTGTCCACGAAATTGACTTTACGAAGTGGGTGGGAATAAACATGCATTTTATTAGAAAAATAAAAATTTGCTGATATAATATGCACGTGACAATAAACAACATATAGGAAAATTGATATGATAAAGTTTGGTATGATAGTTAAGTCTTATGTAGGCCTATCATCATAATACTTGCAGTGGCTGACATGGCCTACGCTATAGACTGTTTTATTGAGTTCATTTTGGAACAGCGCTGCCAACGTCTTGCAACTCACTGGGGGACTTCTAGCGGTGTAGCCTAGCCTGAGCAGCTAGTTACACTGGTAACTACGTAGCGCAAAGTGCGTAGGCCCCAGTGCTGGCATGCCAGGTTATCAGAAATTTTCATTTCAAACTTCGCGAAAATGGTCTGTATATTTGCCACCAGAAAGTGTTGACTTTAAGGAGTGGTACCATTTATTTCATGGGTGAAGATCGACCACAAACGGAAGGTACCTTCCCTAGTTATGCAAAGGCTTGTTTCTTTCATTCATGGCCTTGGAAAGGACTATGAAAGGCCTTTGAAAATATACCATGCCTGTACTATTGTTCAGGTTTTTCTATCGTCAGAAATGATTATTTTCTATTATGTCAAACACCATGAATACATTAATTGAGAATCAGAAGTGAATCTTGGAATCCTTTGAATTCATTCAGTATAATATTCTTCAGGTATTTACGTAGACGTAATGTCACGATATGATGCACTACAAAAATACTTTTTGAAAACCTAGTTCTAAAAGCAACTTCAATATCGGCACACGTTTTGTAAACTGCGGTCGTAATTACTTGATCAGCTTGGAGGTATAAAAGATATTGTAGAAAATAATTCAAATCAGTCTTCCGAAATAGAATTTATCAGGGCTTCCAGCTGTTAGATCTTGGTGGCAGCTCCCTAGACATGCCTGTCCAAGTCCATACCGGTGTCCTTAATTGCTTGTTTTACTATATAGGAATTATAAATTATTACATTTGGGAGACCAGTATTTTTGAATTGAAAATTGTATCAAGTCAAATGAAAGAATAATTAATTAAATAAATAGATAGATAGATAGAAAAACCACTCTCCTGTGTGCAAAAGGGTAGTAAAGTAAAAATATGGGTAGGGAAAATATAGCATGCAAATCACCATTAGGGGTGGGGTTGTTGGTGTTTCGCAGTTTAGAAAATAGAAGCTCTTACATAAAATATAAATAACAACATTCCATTTGTAATCTCTAACTAATTTCACTCTTTTGATAGATTTTGTTTTTGGGTCTGCACAATGCGGTCCCCAGAACCTCACTGTTGCTGTTGTTGTTGTTCTTGTTCTTGTTACCAGAACTTTAAAAGCGTCCAGTATTGCTAGTTTTGAATGAACATGCAGGAAATTTTTACACATAAACTAGAGGTTACTTCCAACAAATGTTCATGGCCCTTTTTTTAAGTTTGACTTCAGGGTGCAAAGACTGTACATTACTGCCATTACAACTAATAGGACACATTGCATGGATGACGCGGTCGGTTAGCGATGTGTTCTAAGGGAATAAAGAAACCAAATTTGTGACGAATCACGTCTTGGTATTTAATTAATTTTTTTTTTAATTTTAAGACATTTTATATTCTATTTTGAAAAAAATGTATTTTTATTATGAACCCTTGCCGAAAACCCATAACTTATGCCACTGTGTACTGTATTTAAGATTTCCTCCATGATTTAAGCATGTTTTAATAGTGTCAACAAAAAGGTTACATCTTAAAGGTGCATACACAAAGTGTTAAACGCAGAATAAAGGTAACCTCAGATTAACGTACGGACCGGTGAGGGGTTGCTCTTGCTATAAAACTAGTTTTCTAGCTATAATTGTGTATGAATGCTGATCTGATTATTAGACTCGCTGTTCGTTTGACGACATTAAATATATTGAGGTGTCATAAAAAATTGTGCATAAATGCCCTTTTTATGATCTACTCAGTACTGAAAGCAAATTCTCATAAACTTTAGTTTTGTTGCTTATTGCAGATTTGAATACTTGAGTTTTTTTTTCCTTTTGTGTTTTCCTACCTGCATCTTTAGTGTGAGCATGCAAGCTTCAGTAATGTATGCTTGTTTACGGTTCATTAGCATTTTGAGTTGACACTACAGTACTGTAAAAATTTGATTATTGACAGATTATGTTACCAGATAAAGTGATAAGTGCTAGTTCTGTCGATTGATCTCATACATCAGTTGATTAAGGGAAAGTATCATAGGTTCAGGACGCAATATCAGTAGAAACACTCAATTACGAACTCCGATTTAACGAATTCTCGATTATACGAACGTAAAATCAAGGTGATGACGTCATAAAAAGTGAAGTGAAAAATAATAATAATAAAAAAAAATTCGCTCGAATTGTAACTGTTATTAGCATGCACACAACACAACATACCATACACTATACCTGTCTCTTATACACATCTAGATATTGAACTATACTCTGTTGTAGACCTGCTGTAGGATTCATATAAGCATTAATTTTATGATGGTAAGTATCATTATTATACAGGTGCAAGTTACTGGAGCTGTTCACAGGCAGATCCAGGCCTGGAGGATGAGAAGATGGGTCTGGACCCCTCTAAACACTGCTTTACAGTAATGGGTGCCGAGTACTGAAGAAAAGCTAATTTTTGATCTATGGTCAAACATTTCTAAACAGAAATCCTTAAGAGCTGCATCCGCATGACTCTACATTATCACTTCATATAGTAAATTTACGTAATGTGAAGAGCTAACGTTTAGAGCTAACGCTTAGAGTATGCATTGGTTGAATTATCCAATACATACGCTAACGTTTAGAGTATGTATTGGTTGAATTATCTAAAAAAAATGTTGCATTGCTCAAGCACAACAGGGTCAATTTGTTGGATTTGTTAAAACTAAGGCAGTAGCTTATCTAGGAGTCTTGAAATAAGGTGGGGTCTGATGGTGGCGTGAAGGGGAACCCCCACGCACTGTCTAGGTACACCACTGAATTATCGCCATTGGCCTAATTTTAAGGGTCACTCTCAGCCATCCCTCACTTGTTTGTAAAATATTAAGAACAGGACAGGCTAAAAGTCAGGTTAGGGTGTCATATTTATATTTTAAGCTTGAAAAGGTATTATATGGAAACATTCAATTATTCTGGTCTTGTGGTAACCCTAATTTTTTAAATTTTGTATATCAGTAGCCTGCCTTGGCCTAGTGCTGGTACAGTAGTTGTAATATATCACATATATTTCCAAACAGTTGGCTCATGCAGTGGCGTCGAGAGGGTGGTCAGGGGGGTTGCTTCCCCGGAGCCCGGGTCTACTGGGGGGCCCTGGACCAAGATGAAAAATTTTCGGGGTAAGAACAAAATCTCCATAGGGCCCGATCCCAAGCCAGTATGAAAACTGTTGTTGTCAGATTTAGGAGGAGACTTAATTTGGGGAGCGGCCGAGTGGGGGTCCCAAGTGAAGGGGGGAGGGCCATGTGAGGTGTTGCCCCATGTGAGGTGTTGCCCCGGGGCCCTTACTGGCTCTCGACGCCACTGGGCTCATGTGCACTTTAAATTAGAACTCAATACATCTTTTGAGACCAGGGACGTAGCCAGGATTTTGAAAGGGGGGAGCCTTAATGCTAGGTACGTAGTACCGAGGGGTGGGGGTGGCTAGGTCATCCACTCCTTACAGCTGGGGTTCGCCAAGGACCCCGGTGGGGTCTAGGGGGAAAGAGCCCCCTAGGAAGTAGTGCACTATGAACGTTTTAGAACTCTTTTGAGAGGATAAAGTGAAAATTGCAATAGACCAACTGGCAATACGTCTCGTTTTTTGTCTTTCCCGTCTTTTCTCACTCCCACCTAAATGCACCATGCTCCTCTGCACTGTCACCACCTCACTATAATTTTTTTACCTCTGGATAAAAATTAGCTTCTGCATGCGTTTTGACATTGAAAAAGCATTTATAAAACAATGAGAAATTTCTAAGATCAGTTGATCTATCGAATCACAAACATTGCAACATATTCGGCCGTTAAAAAATGGAATATTCTCATACATCAGTTGATTAAGGGAAAGTATCATAGGTTCAGGACGCAATATCAGTAGAAACACTCAATTACGAACTCCGATTTAACGAATTCTCGATTATACGAACGTAAAATCAAGGTGATGACGTCATAAAAAGTGAAGTGAAAAATAATAATAATAAAAAAAAATTCGCTCGAATTGTAACTGTTATTAGCATGCACACAACACAACATACCATACACTATACAGTACTATGGGCTTCAAATTCAGTGTTTTTTATGGCTTCACACATGTGCATATGCGACAAATTTTACTTTTCTTTCAGACATCGTTTTCAGCTTCAAAAGTCAACATAGTGCTTGATTGTTTTATTGAATGATCAATATATATAATAAACAAGTATCTATAGAAGTTGTATTGGAGTAAAATCCTAGCCTAGGCCTACTTTATGCCAGTGTAAGTAGTACCAGTGCAAATATATAGGAATTTGGGTCAACCCCGATTTTGCGAATCCCTGCAATTACGAACGGCTCTGGTTATGTAAATGAGGGGTTCTACTCTTTGTTTCACTTGACATCATTGCTTCGCTAACAGTATGAAGTTGCTTCCTTCACCAAAACGGATGATTGAGAAAGACGAGATGACCCAAATTTTCCGAAGGAGCCTTGACAGTGAACATATTGTCTGAGAAAATCATTTGCAATGTACATAAAACATATTAGCAGTGATAGGCTGAGTGTCATTGTTTGAAGAAAATATTTGCGTGTGGGGATGGGGGGGCAGTCTTTTTTGGATGGGCATATTACACATAGAAAGTACCTTATAAAATTACAAATTTAACCATTTACATCACCAAACTCTGTGTAAAAGTTATATGATTCCCCATGATAATTGTGGCGAAATTCAAAAGAGCAACTTTTCCACCCAATCATGAATGTTAAATGGTTGCTCCTGAAGCCTTACCATAGAAGTTATAACACTTCTCCAAAATGTATGTTTTTAAGGTTTTGGAAACACCCCAACGAAAAATAATGGTATCTCCTACAAACAATAATTTTTCTGCCTAACTTATTTGTTTCACAACAGACCACCCTTTATTCAAACATATGGCATAAAACAATTTTACACATTCTACTTCTTCTAAGCGAAAGGTCAAGTTTTTGGTCAAAAATTGTAAAAATTAGCTCTTTTTTGGGGGAAAACAACATATGCCTGTGTTACCATGGCAACTAGATATATATTTTTTTAAATATCTTCATTTTTTTCATATTCACCTAAAGTGTAATCAATAACCAAAATATGAAGACAATCTATTTTTTGGAGTTTGGCCACCTTTTTCAGAAATCGGTCGATATTCACAGACAACCGCTCTTAAAAGACATGGCCTGGAATTTATTAATTTAAAACGAATTATTTATGCTGATTTTTTTGGTTAAGTTTTATATATCCACTCCCTGAACAGTAGCCGTTATAAGCCCGAAAATGTTAATTTTTGCATTATCGTGAAAAAAAAAATTGATCAAGCTAACGAATATTCCACTGGGTTACTTTCTGGTTAGCAGGTGACTTTTATTGATATACGTTTAAGGTGGGTTTCTATCACAACAATGTTCACAAACCCAATGTAGAAGGAGTCAATTAGAAATTCTACAGCATTTAAATCAACACTAAAATCCGTCTTTTTTTTTTTTTTTGTTATTGCATAAAAGTGGCACGCCATCTTCGGAGTTGACTATAACTATCACATTGCATAGGACAACAAAATGATTTCTAACAAAATAATGTATGGTCAACTTGTATTTGTAATTTGCGTAAAAAATCACGCTTAGGCCTATGCGATAGCCTTTATGTATAGCATTTGCTGATGTATATGTACATACTGAATTTATGTATTCATTTTGAGTGATCACAGGAAAGAATATGTATTGCCTAGCAAGAACTAGCTTTAAAATTCTAACACTGTGTACAAAGGGGTGGGGGTGAGTAGGCGTGGCTCCCATGGCTCCCCCTCCACCTGGATAACTGGAATCTTTCCGGACGATTTAAAGATAGGTGTGGTCAGACCAGTTTTGAAAAAACCGTCCTTAGATCCAAATATCATGTCTAATTTTCGTCCTGTGTCAAACATTTCATTTCTTTCTAAACTTATTGAAAAATGTGTTTCTTCTGATGTAGTTAACTATCTCAAGGACAATAGTTTATTCGATCCTCTTCAATCCGCATATAGGAAGCATTATAGCACGGAGTCCGCAATCCTGAAAGTGCACAATGACATCATGCTCGCACTCGATAAAGGCAATTGTGTCTTGTTAATATTTCTTGACCTGTCTGCAGCGTTCGATACTATTGACCATTCCATTCTTCTCTAGAGGCTTGCATCCCTAGGAATTTGTGATACAGTGTTCATATGGTTTGTGTCATATCTAAGATCAAGGAAACAATTGGTTCACATAAGGAACACTACCTCGGGCTATATTGATCTTACATGCGGAATCCCCCAAGATTCCATTCTTGGTCCCATTCTGTTCCTTAAATATATTTCTCCTTTAGGTAACATAATTCAACAACATTGTCTTGAATATCATGCCTACGCTGATGACACACAGCTTTATATTAGTTTCAAACCAAGTGCAGGAAGATATGACGAGGCTAAGCTAACTATTGAAGCTTGCATCAGAGATGTCTAAGTCTGGTTAGCGAAAAATATGCTCTCTTTCAATCCTGATAAAACGGAGATACTGTTTATTTACCCGAAGTATCTTAGAAATGTGCCTATCATTCAAAACATCAACATTGGAAACACCTCAGTCATTCCATCTAAATGAGGTTCGTAATATTGGGGTGATATTTGATTCCTCAATGACAATGGATAGGCACATCCTTTTGGAATGGTGGCGCTGCAGTGAGCGGCAGCTGCACTGAGTTTGTCTGGAATTTGTTTACAAATTTTCAGTCTTTCTCAATAAATACAGTGCTATTTTGTTTCTTTACCTCAGTGTTGTGTCCGTGAACTGTCCGTGAAGAGTATGTGCCTGCTTTTTGTTTGAATTTTTCTTCGATTTTTTGTGTTTAGGATTTTGTTTTTTCTGAGCCATTGCTAGGCCTGTAAGACCCAGTAGGAGGAACTTGCTTTTATCACACTCTCGCTTCTGATCACCCGCCGCTCACACATTGCTCAAGACTACCTCAACACTTGGCTACCTGCTCTACATCATGTGTTACAGGTATCCTCGCCGTAAGCTCATCGATTTGAACAACCGCTACGTTGGGAAGCCATCTGTAGAACTATTTTCGATTCTAAATAAACTGAGAATAGCTAAAACGAGACCTAGAGGGTCCAGAGCAGGCAAAAGGAAAATCAGAACTATCAGTGTTTGTTCTATACCAAGAACAAAAAGGAGACCAGGAATTCCAAATCAATGTAATCTCATTACATTGGTAGATAGTACAGTAAGTGGACACTCCCATCTTTTTTGTTAACAAACTCTCACTCCCTGACGAATAAAATGCAAGAATTAAGGGTAAGAGTTAGTCAATCCTGCCCGGATGTAATAGTTATCACAGAATCGCACCTTAAACCTCACATGAACGACTGCTTATATGATATTGATGGCTACTCCATGATTTGTGCTGATCGATTGGATCAAGGAGGTGGAGGTATTATAATGTATATCAATGAACTTATTCCTTTTAAACAATGGACTGAACTTAAAACTGAGAACATTGAAAGCATTTTTGTTACAATACGACCCAAATGCTTACCTAGATCTATTAGTAACATCACTATTGCTGTTGTGTACCATCCCTCTCCCTCTAGCGCCAATGATTTCATTATGTGTAATCACATTTCGAATAACCTTGACTTTATCCGCACTAAGCATCCTGATACCGGAATTTTCATACTAGGAGACTTCAATAGAATGAAAGATGCTCAATTGAAGCAATTCCCGTTAAAACAGATTGTTAAGGATTGCACTAGGGAAAATGTTATACTGGATTTAATGTATACATCCATAGAAAATTTCTGTGAAACACCATACACTGAACCTGGACTGGGTTTGTCCGACCACTTAGTAGTTCTTTGCAGGCCTAACCTAGTGAGTAAAAGAGTACCACCAACTAATTCGTACCAGTATAAGAGGAAAGTCAACAATCAAGCAAAGGAACTGTTTGAGCAAGATCTTACGAATATTGGCATGAGTTATACGCGCAAGCAACCTCTGCTGAGCAGTACGAATTCTTTGCTTCTCGGATCAGAACTCTTGTTGAAAAACACTTTCCGCTTATCCAAGTTGTTCGCACTAATGTTGAAAAGCCATGGGTTACAAGTTACTACAAATCCCTGATTTACAGACGTCAAGCTGAACTCAAGAAAGGCAACATGATTGAATTCAGGAAACTCAGAAATAAAGTAAACAAAGCCTCTAAAAAACTTAGATGCAGATACTATGAAAAGGAAGTTTCGCAGCTGTACAAGGTTGATGTAAAATCATGGTGGAGTAAGACCAATAGATTATTGAACAAAAAGTTAAACAGCCCTCTAAACTACTTGACAAACAGTCTACAGTATGTAATGGTAACCAACAAGAATTAGCAGAAAAAGTGGCTGAATTTTTCAATTCAGTCACTGATGATTTTGAACCCCTTCAAAATCCTAGTGTTGCCCCTCTTAATACACCTGTCTTCAAATTCATAATAACGCATGATCAGATATATGTCAAATTAAAAGCTCAAAGTGTAAATAAATCCCCAGGGCCTGATAGTATACCCACATCGGTCTTTAAGGACTTTGCCAACATTTTAGCAAAGCCTCTTTGTGCAGTTACTAACTCCAGTTTACGTGAATCGTTTGTCCCTCACAAATGGAAAGCTGCAACTATTGTCCCTATCCCAAAAGTTAATCCTCCCACATCCATTGAATCTGACCTCAGACCAATTTCTGTAACTTCTGTATGTTGGAAAATAATTGAAAGTATTATTGGAGAAATGCTTTTAAATGAAATTCAGGACAAGATTGATTTAAATCAGTCGGCTGTATGAAAGGTGTATCAACAGTTGATGCCCTTATCTCAATAATGTTCAAATGGTTTGAAGCTGCAGACCAAGGTAATGAGACCCGAGTCCTGCTTTTAGACTACAAAAAAGCATTTGACCTTATTGACCATACGATTGCAATTGAAAAACTTAACAAATAAAATGTTAGTACAACTTTGGTAAATTGGATTCATGCTCTCCTAAGCCATAGAATGCATAGAGTACGTATTGGCGATCACTTCTCGAGATGGCTAAGTCCGAAGGGAGGTGTGCATCATTATCTTCATTAATGACCTTAAAGTTAATCTTCCTATTGTTAAATACATGGATGACACCACAGTGTCAGAAAAGATTTCTAGTAAAGAACCGAGCACCTTAATAAAAATGTCTGTGAGGAAATCTGTAGCTGGTCCACTAGCAACAGAATGAAGATTAATGAAAAGAAAACTAAGGAAATGCTAATTAGCTGTAAACGTGTAAAATCACAGCCTCCAATGATTCAAATAAATGGTGTTAATATTGGCAATGTTAGTCAATCTAAATTGCTAGGTGTTACAATCCAGGATGACCTAGGATGGGAAAGCCATATTCAATCTATTGTATCCAAATGTAATACAAGAATCTACTTTTTAGTTCCTATGCATGTAATGCAATAGGAACTATTGTAATCACTTTTGCTATTTACTATGTTTTTTATTGTGTGTAGTGTGTGTGTGTGTAGACATTTATGCAAATGCGCATGCGTCAAAGAAAAGTTTTCCGACATTTTGTTTTACATCGCGATGCGAAGATCGATGTGAAGTTTCTGCAGAGTTCAGTCAG
>NW_022747664.1:8665-31861 GCF_011630105.1 Anneissia japonica | reverse complement strand
TATATATATATGGCAAATTTAATTATTTAAACAATTATTATAATTTACAATAAAAACCAAATTGACAATATCTAAAATTCATTAAATAATCATTTATTATTATTTTTTACAATATTATTTAAAAAAATTATCTGTTATCAATTATTATTATTTACAATATAATTTTTAATAATCCTTATCACAAGTAATATTAATTTTAAATATCTAAATTCATTAAATTTATCCGATTATTATTTACAATATTATTTCTAAAAACTTATCTGTTATCAAGTAATATTATTTACAATATAATTTTAAAATATCCTTATCATAAGTAGTAGTAAAATTCAGTAATTTACCGAATAAAATTATTTTACATACATACAATAATCACAAACAAATAGTATATAAAGTGAAGTACAAGCTATATCTAATGAATAGGTATTATTTCCAAAATGCAGGTACAAATATGAAAACATAGTATGGATTCTTCCACAACCATAAGTGCCTTCAGTACCCTATGTCCAGGCACACTAACCGACGCCCTTTTGATCGTGATATTTGGATTCATCATCGCATTTATCTTGTCATTCTTCATCGGTGCTAATGACGTTGCTAACTCTTTTGGAACATCATACGGTGCAAAAGCTTTAACTCTATATCAGATTTGCATTCTTGGTTCCATTTTTGAAACCCTTGGCGCCATCTTACTCGGAGCTAGAGTGTCGGAGACAATACGCAGCGGGATTGTTGATGTCAATTTATATGATGGCGAAGAAATTATCCTGATGCTTGGACAATTATCTGCACTTATCAGTAAGTGAAAGCTTATGATTATTTTATGGTCTTAATACAAGGTACTTTATTCATTCATTGCAGTGGTTGCATCTTTAAAGACACAGGTAAGACTTTTTTATTCCTTGTTTCGCGAACTTTTTTTATTAAAGATCGTCGTGCAGAAAATAAATAAAAATAAAAATTTGTTTTCTTGTTTAGCAAATAGTTTTGCCAAAAACATCCTGACAAAGGATAAAATAAAATTTTATTGTTTTTTATTGTTGAATATAAACAGTGTAGTAATAGGATTGGTAAATGCTTTTAAATTTTATTTTTATTTTAAATTATCAATATTTGATGGCAGTGGGTTCGCAAAACAAGGTATAGAAAAAGTCTCTCCTAAAGGTAAAGCTGTAGTACTATGTGCCAGAGGCAATTTTGCACCAATTCAAATAGTTTAACAAATGATACTATTTTAAGACTTTAAAATTTGTAATAAGCACCACTCTTGAACAATTGTGTGTCTCACCACACTGAAGCCTTACAGTCCCTTAAAAAACACAGAAAAATAAAAACATATGTGAATTAATATTGAATGTATTTTAAGTACCACATGCAGGGATGTATAAATGCACCAAGGATCATAAGTCTCCTGCAAGTCACATGAGTCTCCGGGAAATCAGGAGTGCGGGAGGCAGCACAAATTTCCGGGAAAGTGACCCATGTTCTGCAGATTCTTTATTTATCAATTGTCTCACAGATATTGTGACGATAGATAGATCACTATGTGCAGAAAAATAAAATTGGATGTGTTAAAGTCAGGCTCCGGAGGAAACTTTTGTTTTTGATATGTTGTAGTACTTATTTTTTTAAGACACAAAAGTCATATTTGACGAAAAACATGGTTAATGAGATACAGATTTTAGAATATTTAAAAACTGGGGGAAAATAGGGCATACCACTATTTTCTCAAACTTTTTGCCCCAGTTTTTAAATATTCAAAAATCTCAATCTCATTGACTGCTTCCGAGTTTTTTGTCAATTGTGCATTTTGTGTTCTACAGCATATCAAAATAAAATTTTTCCTCCGGAGCCTGGCTTCTTAAGAAAGCTCTTTAACCAAATCTCCCGGAAGTGATATTTTCCAACTTAGGACCTCTGGTACACATGATTTGTACTGTATGTATAAATCCAGAATACTCAACTTCATTATTTCTACTGGATTGCTTGTTAAGTTCTCCTGATTCCTTTGGTGAATTCTTTTGCACCAGGTAGCGCCATTTGGCTATTGATTGCGACGGCATTACGATTACCGGTTTCTGGTACTCACAGCATCGTTGGTGCCATAATTGGTTACCATGTAGTGGTATTTGGTGGTGAGGGCATCAAATGGTGGGAACTTGGTAAAATTAGTAAGTATTTGAAGGTGTTGGTAGCATGGTGTGCTAAACACCATTTTAGTTAATGTAAATAATTATTTAACAATTTATTAATTTATTAATAATTACATTATTTTGTTATAATTAATATTGTAGCACACACATCAAATTATTAATTAATATTATATAGATAATATAAATAAATAGTAATTAATATTATTGTTTTATTTTATTAATGTTATTTTTTTCTTCTTTTTATACAGTAGTTTATATTTAACTGTACTGAAATCTTTTTTAAAAAATCTGATTTAAATTTGCTTCTTTTACTTTCATATAAATTTTAATTTTCAGTTTATTTTGTTTTGTATATTTGTGAAGGTTTTGCATATTGATAGGTATTCAGACATATGAAATACCTGTACATTACTTTCATGTACAGTATCTATTTTAAGTGATTCAGTAGGTCTGAATTTTATAGCACTGTCTCCCTTGTTAGAGTATTTGTGAATGTTTTATTATCTGAACCTATTTTATACAATGGACTGTTCCAAGGTTTTGCATATTGATAGGTATTCAGACATATGAAATACCTGTACATTACTTTCATGTACAGTATCTATTTTAAGTGATTCAGTAGGTCTGAATTTGATAGCACTGTCTCCCTTGTTAGATAGAGTATTTGTGAATGTTTTATTATCCGAACCTATTTTATACAATGGACTGTCCCAAGGCCATAGCATATTTTCAACAAAGTATTCATTATTGCCTTCATAATATGATTGATATACCACAGCTTTCATGTTAATATGATTTGATCCATATCCTGAATCAAATATTGATTTTCTTTTCCAGTTATTTCCTGGTTTTCCTCTCCTGTACTTTCTGGAATAGCATCCATATTTTTCTTCTTCATTCTTCAGAAGTTTGTTCTTTGCAAGGTAAATTCCAGTCAATATTTTCAATAGATATGATACTTGATAGATCTGATAGACTGGTCTTTTTGTTTTTTTTTTCATATTAAAGACAAAACATTTAAAATATTTATTGAATCTGATGTACAGAACAATTATACAAGAACTGTAACAATTTAAACCTTCCAAAAATATTTTTAAAAAGTAAAATAATACTAAAAGCTAATAATAAATGCATAGTTTAAACTACATATGACAGGTAACCTTATTTTTTAGCCATTTGTGTGTAGGCTAGGCTAGATTATTAGTCATCCTGATCCAACAATAGGCATAAACAATGGCTTTCAAATACATTAAAATTTTACTGGAGTATTTTAAATATTTTTTATATTATTTACTTTAAATTATTCTGTACATTTCAAATTTTCTTAAAATTTGCAATAAAGTTATTTCAATCCTTGAATCTTGAGGACACTAAATCTTTCTGCATGTCATCCTTTTACAAATGAATAAAAAATAATAAATTCACATGGGTCTCAAGTTGGAAGAAATTCCTTCAGGAAGATCTGATTAAATGAGCTTTCTTTAATAGCATATTTAATTTTATTTTGCTGCCCATGGGGATACCCATCGGCACTGCCCTTTTTTTTTTTTTTTTTTTTTTTTTATTTCCCTCGCATCCAACAGCAATTACACTCGCCACTTACAGGATGAGAATGATACTTTATAAACCAAGTCTTTTTATGAGGCTTACGGAGTGGAGTTGTTTTTAGTCGTGAAAAAAAAACCTGCTGTGACAGGAATTGAACCCAGGACCTTGGGATCAGAAGGCAAGCATCTCAACCACTAGCTTGGTTCACATTGAAGTTAAGTCAAATCTTGAAATATGATACGATTTATCCCTAGTTGTGTTCTATGCCAAGTTAGAGCCAGATAAACAGCCAGCCACCGTCGACGTCACATGGTGGAAAGGCTCTTGTTTAATAACGTCTAGTGTATTTTACGAACCTCCAGTACCAAGGGGTATTCGTAAAAAAAAATTGACAAAATCGTAAACTACTGTAGATCAGGTGTCAGTTTCCACTACCTAGCCTAGCTATCCTCTGCCATTGATAGTGACCAGGTAGTACGAACCAACCGACAGTGAGCAGCGTGGTCTACTGCAATAGTACCCTTAGCTAGCTAAATTTCCTTCGATAAAAACCAAATTTATTTTCGCTAGCATTCTCCCATTTAACAAAATATTGTTTTATTTCTCATTAAAACGTCTATATACTTTATGGACCTTTCTGAATTAATAGTGTCTATTATAGCAGAAATGAAAAAGATTGAATGTCAATAAATAAATACAACAGATCTGATTTTATTATTAAGAAAAATATACATTATCACTTTAAAAAAAGTACACAATCAGATATTTTAACGTTATTACTTGGTCGATGATGCAAAGGTCATTGGTAATATCGACTATTCGTATTAAAACAGACGTTTGCTGGGTTTTTACCCATAATATTACAAATAATTTCTGAAAACCAACTAATGAGACTACTTTGCTGCTGTTCACGAAAATTTTCGCCAAAATCTAGCTTCGCGGTGTCAAATGTTGCTGACTTCCACACACTTTTTTATTTCGTCATCGTAAACATATGCGCTCATTTTAACGACTGGCGTTGGTGGTAGTATGTGAAACTGAATTAATAGCGACTATTATCTATAGCAGAAATGGAAAAAATTGAATTGTCAATAAATAAATACAACAGATCTGATTTTATCATTAAGAATAATATACATTATCACTTTGAAAAACGTGCGCAATCGGACATTTTAACGTTATTACTTGGTCGATGATGCAAAGGTCATTGGTAATATCGACTATTCGTAAAACAGACGTTTGCTGGGTTTTTATCCATAATATTACAAATAATTTCTGAAAACCAGACTATGAAACTACTTTGCTGCTGTTGTTAGCATTGTTGGAGCATATTGGAGTACGTTGTTGCCAGCCAGAGGATGATAATGGTGGGTACAATACAACAACGCTGGCCTAGATGCCTACATTACGTAATCGTGTCCTTGTAATCCAAGCTGACTTTACCATTAAGCAAGTTAATTTACTGTTATTCTAGTAAAGTTTTAACTTTTGTTGACTTAAAAGTCACTTAAATTTAA
Organism: Anneissia japonica; assembly: GCF_011630105.1. NCBI lineage: Eukaryota > Metazoa > Echinodermata > Crinoidea > Comatulida > Comatulidae > Anneissia > Anneissia japonica. The sequence continues at coordinate 26,646 of NW_022747664.1, read as the reverse complement.
GTGACTTAAAGCCTTTATCTAGCTATAATTGACTGGTTCACGTCAAACTTTTAACTAGTTAAGTGGATTTATATCTAGATAAAAGTTCGACGTGAACCAGGCTACTGAGCTATTCAACTCCACTCAATATAACCCACTGTAGTCTTCAAGCTCAATTCTTAACCATAAAAATAACTTTCTTTGCCATAGCTTATACCATGTAATGACTTCCATGAGACAAGTAGTAAAAACATACAAATACTTACAAATTTGCGGGAGATGAGTCATTTTCTGGGAGATTCTTGCGGGAGTGCGGGAGGCATTCAACAACATGAGCTTCTTTTTTTTTTTTACAAAATTAACATTTGACGTGTCTATGCCCATAGAAAATGAGGGTAGTGTTGTAGCTGTAGAAAACTAAGGGTAGGTGATAAACATTTTAAGGTGGATGGGTGATAACATTGGTAAACTCTAAATAATAATAGTGGATTTTAAGGATGGAAAGTTGGTTAATAAGAGTGGCGGGGGGCCATGAAATTAGCTTTAGATTGGGTGGCTCTGCCCACCATAACTACATCCCTGTGAAGGTTGTTTAAATTGTTCAGTGCAAATGAAAACATACCGGCAGCTGCCTTCTTGAATTATACTAATGATTCTGATTTCTTAATAGTGTAACAAATATGTATTATTATACAAATATTTTTTTTCCTTCCAGCACATTAATCAAAATAGAGTATTGCATACAAAGTACTGTTTGTTGCATAAATCAAAATTTGTGGTACTGTATATTATAATAAAACTTGCTAATTCATTACATGGTATAAGCTATGGCAAGACTATAGTGGGTTATATTGGTGAATTAGCATTTTAATAAGTTGTCGTGTCGGAGTCCATGTTTGTCTGATGCCCCTGACCCCTCACTGGCACTGCCACTGATTATATGTTGTTTTTTTTTTTTTTTCCAAGGATGACCCTTTGGAGCCAGGTTTAAAGTCTTTACCTATTTGGTATTCACTTGTCATCGTCGTCAACTTTTTCTCCATATTTTACAATACCTCCGGTTGTAAGTATGTTGTTAATCCACTCACTCATTGTGCCGTACGACGAATCCAAAGGCCGCGCCCTGTGAGCGTTAGACCACACAACGCTGTCTGCTGATTGTGGCAGTGTGAACGGATCGTCATTAAAAATAATCTGTTTTTCTTTATAGGGCGCAGTGAGTGTGCAGCTTTATTCATTAATGCTATTCCTTTATACCTATGCACATTAAAACTTATCATGTGACATGCAGTACAATGAAAATGAAAATAAAAAGTACTATATTTAAACTGTAAGAAGACTTCTACTGTTATGTTGGGTTTTTCACAGTTTTAGGATAGCCACTCTCCTATCCAGTCTAATCTCTGAGTTTTTCTGAGAAAATCATCCGAGTTTCAAGTAAAAAAATATGCTTAAAATATAATGTATTAAGTTAAACAATGAATTTTTTTTTGCAGTACTAGGAGGGATGCCTTTGTACGGGGTTTTTCTAATCAGCTTTGGAGGTGGTTTACTGGCTGGTGCTATTGTAGCCTGTTTTTTGGTTCCTTACATGAGGAAGAAAATTCATGGTAAATTATATATTTAAATGAAATAAATATTCGGAGGCTTTGATGGAACAAAACAGGTCTTTAATTATCAAGCTTTCGTGCGTACGCTCTTCTTCAGGATCTATGGTACATAAAAACATCTGTAAAACAGTACAAAATCGTTCCTCTTGTTCTCTTTATAAACTATACTAGAAATTGCAAATTGCAAGTGAAGTGCTGCGAAGTACAACTGTATAAAATGTTCTTCGAACAAAATTATTTATGCGAGTCAAGTGAAAATAATGAATAATAAAAATATAACAAATAATATGAGCACGACCCATTGTCTATATATTATTAGAACAGCGTTGGTACAATAGTGTTTTGCTGCAGTGACATCTCTCTGCTGGCGATGGCTCGCTGCTGCTGGCGATGACTAGCTGCTGGCGAATAGATCTGGGCATGTGTATAAAATGGTATTTATTTCCGCAAACACTATGCCAGTCTACAACAAGCGTCGCCTAAATGTAATAATTAGCACGTTGAAATAGGCTAGTAAATAAGTTTAACTGGGTTCGTAAAAAATATTGTGGCTGAGACATGAGCCGATTAAACGTAGAAATAGGAAACCTAGAAATATAGTAAAAACGCTGAATAGTACTCCAGCGTCGCGACATGCCGACGTTGGTACGAGTAGGTTAGTCTACGATTTTACGCGGCAGAACGAAAGAAGGAAACTCCGCTTTTCAGTTGTCTCAGGCGATTGATTTTTGACAAACAATGACCTTTCAGAGGTAAAAATGCTGTCAAGAATATGAATTGGCTGCTTCGCAGCAATTATCCAATTTTTAAGCCAAAATATTTGTTTATTTTTACTATATACCCCTATATAAAATGGCTGCAGCTGAACCAAGTGGGTGGACTGACGAAGCAACCTAAACGTTAATTAGCATATGGGGAACAACATCCATACAAGATGGTTTTGATGGAACCCGATGGAACAACGCCGTTTATAAAGAAATCGCACAGAAGATGCGGGAAATGGGTTATAACTTTACGCACGCACAGATAGAATACCAAATGCAAGAACCTGCACAAAAATACACCCAGAAAAAGGACTCCAACCAAAAGAATGGCCGTATTTTGAAATGAACGAAATTTTTGGCGATAGACTCTTTTCTTGTCCACCACACACTGTTGACACGTCGTCGTCAGCTCTGATCACCAGTGGAACTAGTAGTAGTCCGTAGTCTATTTTTTTTCCTTTGTTTTTACGGTCCGTATCCAAATAACTTGGGGTTCGTAAACGAGCGATCTAATGGCCTACCCTCTGGGCATTTTCATTTTTGACTTATCCGGTTTCGTTGAAAGTTCGTAAACACAACCTTGTACACCTAAGGCTATGTTCACACACGCCTTTGTGTGTGAACTAGGCAGTGGCGTTACTTACTCCACTCACAACGTTACCTCCGTGGCATTATTAATGCTACCTGCAGACCTCAGATTAGCTAACGCCAGTGATGCTTGAATGATTTGACATCATTTCAAGAGATTGACCAATCATGATTACAATAGATTAGTTACTTTGATCTCCTTCCTGTGCTCTCTATAAATGAAATGGTAATGTTCTTTTTCTATTGCATTTTACTTAGTTATAATGTATATGATTTGTTGATTGTGTTTTGTAAGATATTTTAACCTATTTAGACTGTCTATTAAAACCTGCAACACCAACAACTGTTCCACAATGCTAGCTGAAAAATCAGAAGTAAAATTGTTCATTTAAAATACAATAATCATATAAGAATTCACTTTGAACAATTCACAGATTTAAAAGTTTTAATGATGCACTGTTCATGTTACTACAGTTAAGAACCCGTACATTATTTAAAACTGAAAACTATTCCCTCATAGTCCTATATTACTACTAGTTTAACGCCAGCGTTATTATAGCGAATGCCGTTTGTGTGAACACTTTGGAATTTTAATCCGTGGATTAGCTTATGCCGGCGTAAGCTACGCTAGTCTTACGCTGTATGTGTGAACATGCCCTAATGCACTTTGAAATTAATGGTCATATGTTTGTTTACACTTAACCGGCAAGCCCATAAGCACACACACGTCTATACAGCAAACAGTTATACAAGTTGTTCGATCATTGTGTCCTTAACCTTTGACCCTGACCCTTTAAAATTTAGTCACTCCAGATCTGTGGTAAAGGAACATTGTGGCCAAGTTTGAAAAATTTCTGATAAAAACTATGGGCTGTTGGCTGTTTATGCTGACAGACAAATAAATAACTAAATAAAAAACCAGGCAAAAACATAACTTGCCAACTTGTTGGCGGAGGTAATAATCAATTTTGGCACCAATGAAGTTCCATATTGCTTCTTTTATCCTGGTGGCGCTTTCCACAATTTTTTAACATTAGGAAAAATCAATAAATTAGAAACTTGTGGCAAGTCTATAGCACAGTGTGCAAATTCCTATTCTAGGGCACAAAATGTGTTTCTTCTCTCATAAAGATGTCAAGTTACAGCATTTGACAGGCATGAGGTAAAATGTAATTTTTTATTGATGCTGAAAAATGTCTGCCTCATGGAATTTGAATTAATAAAACTGAAAATTTTCTTGATTGCAGGCAGAAATAAAACAGTATTGCACACAGTATTCTATCACTCTTGGTTCGGCTTGATACCCCTCCCCTTCTCACTTAGGTTACGTGTCTGAACGGAGTCTATTAAATATTAATTTCCAAAAAACAAATTATTTGTTAATAAACTTTCTTTTTCTTTTTAGAGATGCTCCCAATATTGATAACAGCTCAGCAAACTGAATCGATCGATGTTACTGATGCATATAGGAAATATGATTGTGATAGTCAAGGTGAAGTATAGCTACATGATTAAAGTATTATAATACCTAGGCTCTTATCTGAAGTTTAGAGACAATAATTGTTTTATATCATATATTTTACAATTTTTAATTATTAATAATAATTATTTTATATATATATATATAGTCTGTCTCTTATACACATCTAGATGTGTATAAGAGACAGTATATATATAATGTAAAATCTTTTTTGCGACCCTATATTTTTGCGATTTTACAATTTTTAATATTTCGCAACATTCTATTTTCGCGATTTTACAATTTCCAGTCATTTTTAACATGATTCAGAAACCTACCATTATGGTTTTTTTTAAGCCTATATTATAGCTAAAGCTCTCGATTTTGGTGGATTTTTTTAGCAATCGCCTACCTCCCGATTTTCAGACTAGTTAGGCACTTCAGCTAGGCCTAGGCCTACTCTAGTTTGCCTGTGTGAAGGCTTGACCAAGTTTTTTCAAAGTACTGACATGTTCTTGTTAGAAATCTTTCAGAAAATGTAGGCCTAACATTGAAAGGCATTAGGCCTAACATTCCCAGTTCCTAAAAGACACACTATTAGCTGCTATAACGATCTTAGACCGGTTTAATTGACGTCTGTACCGATGAAAGTTTTTGAAAAAATTGTACTTAATAGTTTAAAGCTGACAGTTTCAGATGATCTTTGTTGTCACTTGTGGGTTTTCTAAATGTTAATATTGGACTAAATAGCACACGGGACACAGATTATCGGTACTCGTGCTTTATTGGATCACACGCCATGATGGAGAACCCCGGACGAGCGTTGCCAGGACATTAAATATATTTCACTACATCTTTCCTCTTTTTTAAGCTTTTTTGCTTTCACTTAAAGATTATATCATTAGTTATGTTTTCAGATGTATTGTATTCTATGCGAGTATATTAAATATATACTAACGTTATTATTATGAGTCTTGTTAAATTATTCAGCAGTATGGTGTACCTTCATTAACTTTGAACTTTAAGTAACTCAACATATATAATTTTAAATTTGTATGAATTATAGATAATTAAGTATTAAATCACATAACATGTCATTCTTCTCTCTAATTATTAGTGATTATATTCCATATGAAACTTTAACACTTTCATAAACATTTTCCTGCAAGAGTTCAGCATGGTCTACTGTTGTTATAAAGATAATTAGTCATATTGTCCATTGATTTATAGTGTTATATTATGGCATATAGTCTTTCAGATATTTTGGAGGTTTCACTGTTCTTCCCGTTCTGGTTTTCACGGGCGAGGTTTCTGTAGTAGGGCGGTCCACTTGTTGCTGATGTTGTGGTTCATGCACTTGTTGGTTTGGTGTTTGTGCTTTTGGCCATGGATGGATTACTGGGTCATCCAAGTCAGCAAAGTCATCATCACTGAAGCTGCTGTTGTCATGAGATACTTTCTTTAGATGTTTCCTATTTCTCCTCAGCTGTTTCCCATTTTTCAGTTTCACACAATATGATCTGTTGGGCAAGCACCTGATAATGTTGCTTTCCAAGTTCCATTGTTTGTTGTGAAATTGGAATATCCTGACTTTATCTCCAACTTGATGTGGCTTCAAGTCTCTAGCTGATTTGCTATACTGTAACTCTTGTCTTTCTTTCTTTCTCTTTATGTTTTCAAACACTCCTTTTTCCACCTTTAGTTTCAGGAGCTTTGAAGTGGTTGGTAACCGGTTCCTTGTATGTCTGCTCATCAACTTCTGTACAGGGCTACTCCCATCTTGATCCGGTGTGTTGCGGAGATCCAATATCGCCAAATAAGGATCCTTTCGATCTGCTTTTGCCTTTTTTAGTAGCCTTTTAGCTGTTCTAACTGTATTTTCAGCCTTGCCATTGCTCTGGGCATATCCTAGCGATGAGGTTTTATGTTCCATTCCATTTCTTTGAGAACTGGCTGAAAAGCTCACTGGTGAATTGTGTTCCATTGTCTGATATAACACATTCAGGAATTCCATGTCTTGCAAACTGACTCTTCACTTTTCCTATGACCGTCTCTGACTGCAAATCCTTCAAGTAGTCAATTTCCCAGTAATTTGAAAAATTGTCTACAGTTATCAAATAATTTCGGTCATCTAGAAAAAATATATCCATTGCAACGTTAGACCATGGTCTCCTGGGAACTTTATGTGATTGGAGCATCTCCTTTTGCTGTTGGTCCAAATGTTGTGTACATATTTCACATCTTCCCATATAGTCTTTGAGTTGTGTTGTCATACCTGGCCAGCAGACACTCTCGTGCTCTTCTGATACTTGCTTGTATCACTTGGTGAGCAGCATGGATCTGCTCCATCATATTCTTCCGTGCTGCAGGTGGAATAAGCAGACGCTTTCCTCTGTAGATCAGGCTGTCATGTGTAACTAAACTCATCCCGCAAGTCAAAGTAGTTGTGAAGCTGCTTTGGGACCTCTTGTTTAACTTGAGGCCATCCCTTAATGATTATTCTCTGCAAGTCTTGCATATCTGGATCATCTTGTATTAGTGTGGCAATACCCTTCAGTGTGCCATTTTCCAAATTTACTGATTCCATCATGTTCACAGCTCCCATGTCTGATCATTAACAGTATCATCGGTTTCTGTTAAATAAGCTCTGCTCAGCGTGTCTGCTAAATACATACTCTTCCCAGGAGTATAACATACGCTATAGTCATACATTGCCATGCGCAGTGACATTCGTTGTAGCCTCTTTGGAGCTTTATGTAAATACTTCTTTTGGATCATTTCTAAAGGCTGTGATCAGTCTGGATGTTCACATGTCTACCATATGTGTAGGTGTGAAATTTCTCTAAGCCAAACAATGCAGCTAAAAGCTCCTTCTCAATCTGAGCATATCGGGTTTCAGTGTCCGTCAATGCTCTACTAGCATAAGCCAGTGGGTGTCCGTCCTGCAATATCGCTGCCCCTAAGCCGGATTCCGAAGCATCTGCTTGAAAAACTAGCTCTTCGGATGGATCAAAATACTGCAACACTGGGTGCGTAGTTACAGTCTTTTTTATTTGTTCCAGTGCCACAGTATGTGTCTCCAACCAACACCAAATTGTATCTTGCAATGTCAATTGACGTAGTGGAAAACACATGTCACTGAGACCAGGAAGAAACTTGCTTAAGTAGTTGACAAATCCCAACAACCTCTGTACTTCTGCCACATTGGCTGGCACAGCCATGTCCATACCTGCTTTGATTTTGTCACTGTCTGGCTTTAGTCCTATATCTGAGATGGTGTGGCCCATGAATTTGACTTCTTTCAGACCCAACTTTAATTTCTTTTCATTAAGTTTAAGACCTTTATAACTGCATCTTCGCAATAGTCTTCTTAAATTATCATTGTGATCCCTGATTGCTTCCTGCATGGTATCACCTTTACCAAAAACCAATATATCATCGGCTGCCGATCTGACATCTGGTAACTCTTCTAGAAGTTGGTTTTGTCGACGTTGGTACTCTTCCGTTGCGCTACTAATTCCAAACGGCATCCGTTTCCACCGGTATTGACTGAATGGCGTATTAAATGTCATTAAGAAAGAGCTTTCATCATCTAACCGTACGTGCCAAAATCAATTTTTCGCATCCAACACACTGAAAATTTGTGCTTTGTGTAAGTCTGGTAAAATATCATCAATAGTTGGCATTGAATAATGACTCCGTTGTATGGCTTTGTTAAGATCCTTGGGATCAAGACATATTCTAAGTTTATTCCCTTTACCCACAAGCACTAAACTTGACACCCATGGAGTAGGATCTGTCACTTTAGTCACAATGTCTTCTTCTTGTAACTCATCCAATGTGACTTTTAGTCTGTTTTTCAAAGCCACCGGCACCTTTCTCGGAGGGTGAACTACAGGTTTCACATTTTCATCTAAGTGAATTTTAGATTCACCCTCGAAGCATCCCGTACCATTAAATGTACCTGGGAATTCGTTTTTTAAGTCTTCAAGAGTTATCGGCTGAGCTTGTGCTTCTGGTTGTTGCAGTGTCATCACATTTTCAGCTCGTATCTTTAGCAGTTGCATTCTTAGTGCTGTCTCTGATCCTTATTTGTACACATTTCGGATCTTTTACCACTATGAACTCAATTTTATATTTCTTATTGTTCTTTTGGTTGGTCACTTTGAGCTTGGCCATGCCTAGTGGTCTCATGATGTGCCATCATGCATTCTTAACACCTTTTTAGTGTCTTCAAGGCAGTGCTTAATTTTGCTTATGATATGACTGGGTATTATGTTGCATGAGGCTCCCGTATCGATCTGAAATCGTGCTTCTCTTTAATAGTCTTCACTTCCTCCTAGAATCATTGTGGCTAGCAAGTGCTTATCATTACCTACTTATTAATTGGTATTTCAATAACCACGTTTAATTCCTCGTACTCGTCTGATGATCTTTGATCTTCATCTAATACATGATGCACTTGTCTCACCTTACACGCTACACTAGAGTGATTGTACCTTCCGCACTTTGTACATTCCTATAAGCAGAACATACATATCTACTTTTTGCATGTTTCTTTCCACAATATCTGCACTGTATGATTACCAGCTTATCTTGCTGAGGCTGTTTATACTGAGGCTGCTTCTACGGAGACTTCTTGCAATATTTTTGTTTTGCTTTCTTTGTATAGTGAACTTGTTCTTCACTTGTACCTGAGATTATCTTTAGTTGCTGACTTGTAGCTTCATTCACTCTCAAGGCTTCAATGGTTGTCTTGACACTCATCCTCCCTTCTGAATAACCGTGCTCTTGATGCAGTATCTTTACATCCTAAAACCAACCTGTCTCGGATCATCTCATCTTCCAACGTTTCAAACTTGCAAGTGGCTGCCAAGTGATGCAGACGATCAACAAACTGCTCTATCGATTCCTCAGACTGCTGTGTTGCAGAATGGAATTGAAACCTTTCATATAATACATTGTGTTTAATCACAGATGCTTCTTCTAGTGCAGCTAATATTTGTTTTGGGTCGGCCATCTGCTCTTCTGAAAGTTTTAGCCCTTTCAGTACTTTTTTGCAATCTTGACCCATCAATGATTTCAGTGTTGCAACTTGGATGTTTGCATCCCTTTTATTAGCTCCAATGCATGTAATGCAATAAGAACTATTGTAATCACTCTTAGTCACATTTCTTTTGTTTTTTATTGTGTGTAGTATGTGTGTGTGTGTGTGTGTGTAGAAATTTATGCAAATGCGCATGCGTCAAAGAAAAATTTTCCGACATTTTGTTTTACATCGCGATGCGAAGAGCGATGTGAAGTTTCTGCAGAGTTCAGTCAGGGCTCAAGCTAACCGATCGGCAAGTCGGCATGTATGAATCTATTTTGGTTTTACGGCAAAAAAAAATCAACTGCTGTGGCATAGGTATTTTGAAGAAGGCCTAAAATAAAACAAAAAGGTTTTAATACTTGCTGAAATACATCGTTTTTTCATTTAGATCTCCATTTTTCACTAACTCCATGCGACGTTTTTTTCTGTTGTATGAGTAGTCCATAGAGTTATTAAACAACTAGAGTGTTGACAAGATGGTGCAGCAATGCAGAGTTATGTATGTGTACCATCCAAGATGGCTGTCGTAGTAAAGTGCCACCTTCAGGCTTAGTATACATATTATTACATATTAATAAACCCTCTGACTGACTATTATTTCATTAATGATAATGAGTAATGGTAATAACAAATTATTAAACTATTGTAGCCAAAACGAGGCCAAGTGGAGCATCTTATTCAAAAATAGTTTCAAACATACGGGTAGCTAGCTGTACTGAACCCTCTGAGTAAATATATATATATATATATATATATATACAGTATATACGTATATATATATATACACGTATACATATATATACATGTATACACATATATATATATATATATACATGTATACATATATATATATATACACATATATATACAGGTATATATATACGTATAATATACATGCGTATATATATATATATATATATATATATACACACGCGTATGTATATATACATATATATAAATATATATACACGTGTATATATACATGTATACGTATATATGTATATATATGTACGTATATATATATATATGCGCGAAGGAGCTGGAATCAAGTATAAGGCCATCTCTCTATACTGTACTGTATTTTTTTTTCTTTTCCAAAATACACACACTAGAACGTGCCAACCTACTTCCAGCTACTCAATCCACCAAAAATAGGCGACAACAGGAATTATTAGCGTGCTCTAGGTGGATTTCTTCAAAATAATATCGCTCCTATTGCTAGGCTTAGGCCTAGGCTCCGAGTCATGAATTCTGCTTCGCTAGGCGGTCCTCGATGCGTTCAACTGCTCACCGCCCCAACGAGCGTAGAGGTGGTGAAATGTACTCACAGTTTCTTCTTATAACTCTGAAATGTTACACCTCTCATGGTCCGCACTTCGATCATGGGTGCTACAACACTTCTGACACCATGTTGTTACTTGTGGGTTTTCTAAATGTTAATATTGGACTAAATAGCACACGGGACACAGATTATCGGTACTCGTGCTTTATTGGATCACACACCATGATGGAGAACCCCGGACGAGCGTTGCCAGGACATTACATATATTTCACTACAATCTTGATCCTCTCCAGTTTGCCCACTGTACTAATAGGAATACCAAAGATGCAATACTGTAAAAAAAGAGAATTTATTGTCACTTAGATGACTGGAAAAGTAATCCATGTGTGAGAATTATGTACTTTGACTTTAGTTCGGCATTTATACAATTCAGCCTCACATTTAAGTAAGTTAATTGATTTGAACGTCCCAAGTGTCTTAATTTCGTTTGTTTTTATTAAATTTCCTGGTTGACCGTCTTCAGTATGTTAAGCTACAGAATAACGTTATTTCCAATACAGTGTCTACCAGTACTGGTGCACCACAGTGTACTGTTTTGGCCCCTTTCTTGTTTGCGATTTACACGTCAGACTTTAGGTCTTAATCTTAGAGTTGTCCAATGATCAAATTTGCCGATGACTCAGCATTGATTGGTCTCATAAATGATAATGATTCCCTCTATGTTTCTGAAATTTTTAGATTCACTGAGTTTTGTGAAAATAATTTTCTTGAATCAATGGTCAATGGTCGTATATTTATATAGCGCCTTCCACAGAAAACCGTCAACATAAACAAACATAAACATAAATAAGACAAAAGAAATGCACATTGATTTGAGGAAGAATAACAGAACTGTTCCGAATAAAGTAAACATTAATGGTCAAGAAGTGGAGATTGTAGATTCCTATAAGTATCTAGGGGTGGTGTTTGAAAAAATTTTGTTGGAGGGACCATACTGATTATGTAGTTAAGAAATTAAATAGTAGACTCTATTGTCTTAGAAAACTAGGTTCTTTTGATGTTAAGCAGGACATATGTCTAATGTTCTACATATCGGTGATGTTTTCTGTTTGGGGGTATTGTATGTTGGGTGGGCTGGGAATATTAGTAAAGGGGATAAAATGAGAATAGAAAAGGTGCTGGGTAGGGTGGGGAAAGTCAATGATTCGCCTGTGCAGTCACTGGACTCATTCTACCACGAACTGCTTGCCATTGTTTTAAAAAATATCCTAGAGGATAACAACCATCCACTCCACGCGTATATGATCGGCCCCCACATAAGCAGAAGTGGTAAAATGAGGACAGTGGGTGCACACATGGACCGTTAACAAATACTTATTTTACCCAGCTGGGATAAGAAAGTATAATTTAAGGTATTCAAGAAGATAATTAATTATATAGCAAGTGAGCAATGTAATATCCAAAAATTATTGGAAAATAAAATTAATCTGTATATGTATCTGATATGATATAAAACAATTCTAATAGTTATAAATTATCAACTAATGGGAAATATACGTATTGTAGAAGAAATTCAATGCCGTGATTTTTATTCCACCTTAAGGTGGGCATAGGCTCAGCTAGGAAACATTAGGTAAGCACTAACATTTGGTAACCGGGACTGAAAGCAAATTTTTGAAATCTGGCACAAAATGTAATTAAAATATCGGTTAAATATGTCACTCACATAATATACCATATATTCCGATGTGGAAAGTCGAAAATTTGGATCCCAAAATTTGGGATGTGGTCAATTTTACACCGGTTATCAACCTATTCTTACTTATAATACCAAATCAAGAACAGCAGCAAACACTACGCAACCTGCAGCCTGCCAGCTGTCTCTCTCTGACTATTACTACTACAAGTACTAATAGCTATGCTAGCACTATCAATTAACCTGCCCTGGTTAGCTTGCCTTGGATAACACGACAAAATTGTACTAGTATTACTACCTGTACATTCCTACAGCATGTCAATCAATGGTTGTTTCAATAATTATATTTATGATACGTTTAAATGCAATATTGCCCTGCTGCTGTCCAACCGCATGCTTTAAAACAATAACAAAACAATGAAGTCGCATAAACGCACATGGTTGTATGTGACGTCTAGTTGGATCACCGAGCCGGTGGTTCATAAGTATGAACAGTGGCGTAACGCCAAAGCGCTCTCATGTGGCGGTCCGTAGGGCTGCTACCCCTGGGGCCCCGAAGGTGCCCTATCCATAGGGTGCTCGATGTATCACCTTTAGGATATATTTTCTGGGGGGGCGCTAAACTGTCCGACAGGAGGGACTTGAGCTCGTAGGCACAAGCTGGGGAAGGGGTTAAGAGGGGTTCCCCCTCCCAAAATGAGATTTTCTTTTTAGGAATAGCAACCTCTCAGACAACAAGTCTCCTCACATTTCTAAAACCTTCCTGAAAATCATTATTTTCATCATCATCATCATCATCACCATCATCATTGTTATTATTAATACTATAAAGCATTTTATCTACCGGTATTGTTTTATTTTAATTTTGAATTATGCTTCAGATAAGGAGATGAATGGCGAAAAGGAACAGAATCTGAAGGCCACGTCAAGCGAGCAGTTGGAAGACCATCCAGTCATAGTACAGCTGTGCTCACCTTTACTCATATTGTCAGCTATCTTCTCAGCATTTGCTCATGGTGGGAATGATGTAAGGTGAGATGCTGCTTATATTGAATGTTGATTATCAATTTAATACAGTAAATATACTATATAATATTATACAAATATTGACTGCTCATGAGGGGAACGTTGAAATCTATTGCCCCAAGGTGATGTGGAGACTGTAGCCTACTATTACTGTATTATTCATGGTATATTTTAGTCAACATATAACTAGGTAAAAGATAAATGACATTAAGAGAATTGTAGCCTTGGCTAAATTGCTTATTAATTACAATATATAACAATTTACATTTAGAAAATGACATTTAAAATTCACTAATAAACATAAAAAACATTGTAGTTTTCATTAAATTATTGCTCATGTTATGATTAATATTACTGTCAAGTATAATAGTTTCAATTGTAACTATGGTATTGTAATTATTATTTACAATGTAAATTTGATACTGCAATATACACTCAAAATAAATTATAATGAAAAAAGTATTGTACAAATTGTAGAAACATTAAATCGCCTGAATATCTTCCCGGATGCTGAAGGCCCGAGGGAAGATAGCTAGTAGGCTACAGTCTCCAAATCACGAGGGGCTATAGATTCCACTGTCAGGGGCGGATCTAGGATGAAATTTAGGGTGGGGGGGCCTCACGAGGTGCCAAGCACCGAGGGTGGGTGGGTTTGCCCCCAATATTAGGAATTTAAAAAAAAAAATTAACACTAAGACAGTCGTACACGGCATTCTAATCTAAAGAATTAGATTGTGTTGCTATTCTTATGGAGTCGTGAAAAATATATTCATAAACACGTTTTCTGCCGAATGACTCTAATGACTGTTGTAGGTGCGGTATATTATATATTATTATGTTGGATATTATGTTGGCATTAATTGATTATATACTCATAAATAAAATTCTCAAATACCGATGTACGGTAACTATACAAAAAGATTGTACTTTTATTCTATCATTTAGTGACCATATGTTCAATGACAAAGAATTGGGTAAAATTGTTATTTCATCACTATGATGCAGTATGATATTGGTATATAACTATATCATATGAACAAATAACATTGCTAAAATTATTAATGGACATAAAAAACCAAAATCAATTCTTTCAGTATTAATTTTCAACAACTAATTTATAGTAAATAAGTTGATTGATATGATGCATTATGATTGGTATCTGTTGTGATTAAACACTGCCTTTACTTATAGTTGAACTTGCTTAAGTCGAATCCAAAATGGCATTGAAAAATTGTTTACCTTAGATAAAATTTGACTTAAGATCGTTCATTAATGGACAACACAATTTGGCATGTAAAATAAGATCGACTAAATAAGATTCGAGTTAGGCAGAGTTGACTTAGGTAAGTTTTACTAGTATGGGCAAATATCAGTATAAAAAAAGTAATCCATCAAATAATTATTATGATCATGATTAATATGTATATTTAACTCGTACATCCATAAGATTAATGAAAATATTAAACAAAATATTTACTTCCATCGTTATTAACACTGCAACACTCCCAATGTTATTTGCCTATCCCTCACAGTCCAATAATTTTTCAATTAGTGGACACTTGGCTTGATTTTTTTTATGTTCATGTGCAAACAAAATTCCTAATTTTTTCGTCACCGTGAAGACATCGCGATGAAAATTGGATTGTAATTGAAAATTACTTTTGTAAAACAAGTTTAATTAGAACCCGAAGAAAGTTACCTCTAATTCAATTATTAAGTATGAACAATTTAAGGAATTCATTGAATCAATGGACCCTCATAAACAAAACAAACTGAACGTTTAACGTTTACTATGCGGAGCTATACTAATTGCTTATTATTATTATTATTATTATTATTATTATTATTATGAACAGCTACTGTATACTGTAGTATAAAATAATATACTGTAAGCAAAGCTGAGCAACATCGTGTTGTCAGTGACGTATTTATCTGTAAAAAACGTGTGGGTAGCTTAGACGACGAGGGTGCATATTTAAGAATAATTTGTGACCCAAGCTCACAAACAGGCTGTAAACTCGCACTGCACTGTATTGAGAAACAAGCCTCAATACCCAGAATAGGCGTAGAATGTGAATTTTGTGTGAATTGGGTTTTTGTGTAATAAATAAAGTATAACTAATAATCTTACTATTCCTGAAGTTTGAGTTTAAAATTCCAACTGTAAGAGGTAAAATTTAGCCATTTTCGGATGAGAGCTAATGAAAAATGAATAGAAACCTGCCGAGAATAAAAGCATTTTTCTCAAAACTTGATTTAAGAAAGTTGATAAGATGACAATTACTCAAATGGTCATAACTTTGCTTCCATACACCCGATTGAGTTCATTTAACTGTCATTTTAAAGTAAATAATATTTTCTATGCCATTATAACAAAAACTCATTTTGGCCTGAGGACAAATTTACAGTCCGTTTGTGAGCTTGGGTCACATTTGAGGATTTCATCTATTTGATCGTTTGGGTCAATTTCTCTGTGAATGGTCATTAGAGCTAAGCCTGACATTCGCTCAGTTCCCATAGTTGACCGAAGATAAGTTTTTAGTCTCCTCATTGCGCAAGCAATTTATGGAGATTGTTGAATTGCAATCTGTTGCAATTCATTAGGCTGGTCTTGCAGTCCATGGGAAGTGTTCCCTCCGTCGATGACCACATTGCCTTCCAGTCCATCATTTCTATCTCCAGCTCTAGTTCATCGATGTGACGAGAATATATCTGGGCAAAGTTTCTTACATTTGCTCTCCATTCTTTTTTTAGGCTAGGCGATCTATCTCAAAAAATAGCCAAAAGTCAAACAAATTGCAAACAAAGGTTTTTTTTTTTAATCAAACATATATGATGAGGGGATGAAATTCCACAAATCACACCTCGGTCACACATCGGGAACATATGCAAATTAGCTAAAATATGCAAATTAGGTTGAAAATATAGGGGTGTCATATCTTGGCAACCGTTAGTCGCAGAGAGTTGCTTTCTTTTTCAAATGATTTCAAATATGCATGTTTCTATTTGCTCTAATGGAACATTTGCCCAAAACATGAACAGAAATGCTACAATTGACCTCTGACCTTATATTCACTGGTTTGCATATCTCTGTGACTAATGTACTTAGAATCTTGATTTAGGTCTTAAATTATTCAAATACATGATTCTTTCCAATATATTAATCAAGGGGATGAAAATCTATAATCACACTATGGTCACATGTCACATGTACTGTAGATATGCAAATTAGCTCTAAAATATGCAAATTAAAAATGATAATATAGGGTTCCCATATCTTGGCAATGGTTAGTCACACAGAGTTGCTTTTTTCTTCAGATTGCACAGAATGTGCATGTTTCTATTTGCACTAATGGAACATTTGCCACAAAAATGACTGGAAATGGTAAAATTGACCTCTGACCTTATAATCACCACATTTGCATATCTCTGACTACTTTCCGTAGAATCTTTATTTAAGTCTTAAATTATGTAAATACATGTTTCTTTTCAATAAATTAACAAAAGGGATAGAAATCTATAATCACAACATGGTCACACATAATGTTCATATGCAAATTAGCTCTAAAATATGCAAATTAGGATTGAAAATATGGGGTTCCTATAATATCTTGATGATGGCTAATTACAGAGAGTTGCTTTTTTTTCAAATTGTACGGAATATATATGTTTCTATTGGCTCTAATAGAACATCTGTCACCAAAACGATCGGAAAGACAACAATTGACCTTTGACATATATTCACCGAATTTGCATATGTCTGTGACCACTTTCCATAGAATCTTGAATTAGGTCTTAAATTATTTAAATAAATGTTTCTTTTCTATATATTAATAGAAGAGATGGATATTTATAATCATATTATGGTCGCATGCACTATTCATATGCAAATTAACTCTAAAATATGTAAATAAAAAAATGTATCCTAACACATTTTTTTAAGACTGTACGTGTGAATTATAAATATTTTAGTTTACTTTAATGTAACATTTGCCGCAAAAAGACTGGACGTGTACAATTGAGCTTTATATAAGGGGCATTCCACAGTAATTGCGACATGCATTGAAAATTTTCAAATTGCGTTTTATATATGATGTTTGACATTTTCAGAAAATAGATAAATTGAATTATATGAAACCAAAAAAAATAAATAAAAATTATTGATATTTTGGAAAATATTTTACGTTAAATATGGAAAATGCAAATTTTATGTTGCGGACATTACATTTGAATATTGCTTGTATTTTTTGTAAAAAAAATTTTTCATAAAAATTTTGAGTTGGATATGTTTATTAGATGTACTCTTTGTAATTTGTAATGGGTATTTCATAAATTCCTTCAGATATTAATTTCATAATTCATGTCTTATATCATAAATGTAAGTCCGGGACATTTTTAGTACATTTTTTAAAGTTTTTATATAGTTATAGTGCAAAAAAATTATTCAAATTTCAATTCCTCTTTTAATTTAATATATACTAAATG
>NW_022747664.1:6640-8584 GCF_011630105.1 Anneissia japonica | reverse complement strand
GGATTTTTGATTTATATTTATGTTGTCAAAAGTCATGTCGCAATCCTGTAATGTCCGCAACACGGACATAATTCGATTTTACAGTCACACTATAATATTTTTTTTCATTTTTTTAATACAGACTTAAACTTTAGTCTGTAAGCAATAATTGACCAAAAAATAAAATGTTTCCCTTCAGTGGTTTACTAGATATAGAATTTTAAATTCTCTTAAGTGTAATGTCCGCAACAAAAAAATACTGTGGAATGCCCCATAATGATAATGATAATAATGGAATTATAAGGCGACCTCTGTGCACATCACAATGAAAAATAAGTTTAAAAATATAAATATCAAAAATAAAATGTGGCTAATTATACTCCTACTAAAACTAAGTTATGGTTGGCCGTTGACTCCAAAGAGCTCATCTGCCTTTGTTCAGCTGTTGGTTTTTCTTGCTGCTGGGTGACCATGGCACCCTCTCCTCAGCAGCCACTAAGACACATCTGAATGAGATTGTATTATTAGTCGCCGACGCCTCGACTGGATGGAGTTTAGTGTCGTACCCAGGACAGCCCTTACTAACTCAAGCTACGCTTCTTAACTACTTTAAGCAACACTTAACTACTTTTGGAAAATAAACTTTCCCCCTCTGGACACCATCCCGGTATTTCCAGGTTTCGGAGCTGTTTTATTGTTTACTACCGACATAACCAGTTATTATTGGCCTTCTTCCTGGTCACATAACATTTTCATGTGATAGTCATTGATGATGAACGTAATAACATTTTTCTGAAACTATTGAGGTAAAATGGTGAAGTGGGGCTGAAACTGGGATACCCCCCGAATTATATATTTAGCCTTCTTCTTTGAACACGTTAAGACATTATTAATAATTTCTTTCAAATTCAAATACATTTGTCATTAAAATATATTTATCATTGTTTTAAAATATATTTATCATTGTTTTAGATTGAGCCATACCTTAATACACTTTTAATCAATGGCTGTATTTGACTGCTCGTTTTTCGTTAAACCACACCCACCTGCGCAGTGGTAAAATCCTACTTATTGAAGACGACCAGTCGAATAGAAAACTGGTAAATACTCGACAAAACAAAATGTCTGCACAGTTACCGCAATACACGCTGCGTAATCAAGGCTGCTTCGGATTGTGGCAGTATAGGTTTTTTCGTAAAAAAAATGTTTTCATTCAGTTTTTGAATTCTGTTAGCCTACTATATTTTTTAACTTCAATGTGGGTAAATATTATAATTTTTTTTTTCTGAAATTTAATCTAATTATATTAACGCAAATGTTGTTGCTAAACTGACCAATCGGCCTTATTTTTTGGTTACGTGGATAACTTAACACTGATTAACGCATACTGGTTACGTTAATTTTCGTTGTCAACGAGGTTTATTTTACAAACCAGTCGAATGAAAATAATACTCAATGAAAATTTGTACTCAACAAAATGCACCAGTCGAATAAGCCCTTTGTTTCATGTAGAACCAAATAATGTTACATAAGTTTAAATTTAAATCATCTATCGCAGATTTTAAGGTTCAACAGATTTTCAAACTTAACTTTAGAACATGATCCCAATGACGGGTAGTTATAGGGCAGCATGTGTAATAATATACTTGAGTTCTAGTCATATTTGGTGATAACTTCTCTAGTGGAGCTATTATCGTCAAAAGCACAACGCGAAGCAGAAAACGTTGGAGAAAGAGGGGAAACCGAGGTGGAACAAGACGTAGAATACCCGTGCTTATTTCCTGTCGTAACAAGTTCATAGCTAAAAAATTGGAAGGACCAACTTCTAGGCAAAGATGTTTAATCAGTTTGAGTATTTCACAAATCGTCAATAATCTTAGCAGTGGAAAGCATATACCAACTAGGCCCTGTCTCTTATACCCCTCTAGATGTGTATAAGAGAAAGGGCGACCTCTGTGCACATCA
>NW_022747664.1:0-4945 GCF_011630105.1 Anneissia japonica | reverse complement strand
TAATTTAAATAATTGTAAATACAATGTTAATTCCAGTGTAATATCAAATTTAGTGCCTTATTAATTTTTATTGGGATGTTGTTGACTTGTTTTTTTTATATTTTTTTTAAATTTAATTCTAGTGTATTATCTGATTTAAATAATTGTAAATAAAATTTTAATTAATTCTAGTGTAATATCAAATTTAGGCCTTATTACTTTTTATTGATGTTGTTAACCTGTTTTAGATGTTATGCATTCGAATATTTTAGATATGTAAATCAAATTTAGCCAATTTGTTTTTTAAATATTTTCATTTGTTGTTGAGTGCAATCGTTTTAATTGTTTATAATTGTTTTTTATGTCGAATTTTGTTAATATTTCTCAATTCAGCCTTTGTGTTGCCACGAAATATGTTTCGATGTGAATAAACCAGAATAAATTTTAGAAATATATTATATAAAATATAGGCATACTTTAAAAAAATTGAGACCAATGTCAAGTTTCTTGACCAGTAGTCATGGAGTTGGTAATAAATGAGGGCATTAATGACTTTTGCACAAAAGTCTTATTACATATAATATTTACGAAAAAAATTATTATTTACTATTTCTGCTTCTAATTTGTATATTTAGGTAAACTGCATAATAAAGAATACAAGCGGACAAGGTGTGATTTCTATAATTTTATCACGTATACTATACAATGAATGAAAAGTTTACCGGAATTTATACAGGTGCATACATATACTGAAGCAAAAAGAAACATGTAACTTCTAAAAATATGAAAATAGAAAGCAACTACTTGACACCAGCAGTTTTCAGGATATGAGAACCCTATATTTTTCATCCCTAGTTTGCATAATTAGGCCTAGGAAGTAAATTTTATATACAGGAACAAGACATGTGACAAAGATATAGTTTTAGATATTGATCCCCTTAAAAAATATAATAAAAAGAAACTTGAATTTGAATAATTTTAACAATATATCAGGTTTCTACAGTCATTAGTCTCAGAGATATATAGTATGCAAATTTTGTGAATATAGGGTCAAAGGTCAGTTGTAGCATTATGGTTATTTTTGGGGCAAATATAAACATGTGTGTCCTGAATAATTTTTAAAAGAAAGCAACTTTTTGCAACCCGTGGTTGCCAAGATGTTGGATCCCTATATTTTACACCTAATTTGCATATTTTAGCTAATTTGCTTAATGTTCCCGACACGTGACCGAGGTGTAACCTGTGGAATTCCATCCCTCTTTAATATAATGAAAAGTAGCATGATTTTAAAAATTTGAGACATAAATCATGTTTCTACTAATATTAGTCACAAAAATATGGAAATTCAGTAAATATAAGGTCAAAGGTCAGGTGTAGCATTTCCGGTCATTTTCAGATCAAATTTTCTTTTAGAACCTATAGAAACACGCATGTTCCGAATAATTTTAAAAAGAAAGCAATTCTCTGCGACCAGCGGTTGCGAAGATGTAGTACTCCTATTTTAACCTATATTAATTTGCATAATTAAGAGCTAATTTGCTTATGAACAGTATGCGTGACCATGGTGTGATTATAGAGTTTCATCCCTTCTATTAATATAATGCAAAGAAACATGCATTTGAATACTTTAAGACCAAAAATAAGTTTCTATGTACATTAGCCACAGAGATATGCACATTTCAGTGAATATAAGGTCAGAGATCAATTGTAGCATTTCCGTACATTTTTAAGGCAAATGTTCCATTAGAGCAAATACAAACATGCATGTTCTGATTAATTTGCAATAAAAAACGACCAGCGGTTGCCAAGATATGAGAACCCTGTATTTTCAACCTAATTTGCATATTTTAGCTAATTTGCATATGTGACCGAGGTGTGATTTCTGGAATTTTATCCCCTCATTGCATATATTTGATTAAAAAAGAAAAACCTTTGTTTGCAATTTGTTTAACTTCAAATGCTAGATTGCCTAGCCTACTTTATGCTGTACCATATTTGATGGAATGATGTATGCACCAGCATAAACATTAGGCCTACTTCCTTGAAATCTTTCTCCAAATTCACTGAGATGGTCTACGAACGGAATAGTTACTGATCTACAGTAATACGATTTGGCTGAGTCCGCTGGATGATTCAGTCGATTAATTTGTCTGGAGACGTGGCGTGGCATTTTTGGATGGTCACTGTCGTCCCTGAGCCTTCTGTGACCCACATATGGCGTGCTTCTTCATACCATATATCTTGATACCTGTCAATGTCGGTTCTTCTGCTTTCTAGCATTCTCTTGGTACTTTCAATCATCTCTTGTGCCTTGTAGAGCTCCATGCTTTCTCCTTGAAGAACTGTTGTTAATTTGCTGAAAGCCGTCATTCCGTGTTTTACAACAACAAATGGTAGAGCCAGTCGAATGACATGATCCTACTAAGAAGGCCACTGGCTTCTGCTTTGACTTTACCATCATATCGCGAGTGATTTCCTCCAATGTTGCCACGATACTAGGATACAGTTGACTTAGGGACGCAAAGGAGTTAATTCTTCGAACCCATCTTGTTGGACAAATGCTGGGTAGTTGTCCACTGGATAGATTTGGATGAAGCTGTTTTTGTTTAGATTTAAGAAGATGTACACGTTTCGGTGAATATACATAAAGAAAAGGCAGAGTTTCTTGAAATGGTCAAACATGACCGATATTGTCATGTTTTTGCAGTTTTGTAACACTGCCAAATTGAGCTGGTGGTTAAAGCAAGGCACTACAGATACATGTTCAATAGTTTCTCTGACAACAGCAGCCGCACCATTCACACGACCCAGCATATATCCACAGCCATCACATCCCAGACCATGTGGGTGACCATCAATGTCGATAGATATCAGCCGGTGAATTCATCGAGTATCTGTGTGGCTATCGCGCGTCCAGAGGTACCATGATCGTGTCTAGTAAAGGAAATAAAGGACTCGCATGCCTCATTATCCCCAGATATAAATCTGAACGCCAATGTTAGCTGTTCACTTGTACTTGAAATGTAGGGCCTCCTGCTGATCTTAACAAAATCTGCTTTACAATGAAAGCTTCGATTACTTCTATAGCTTCATTCTGAATAGTTTTTGATGTCATGGTAGCATTCTTTGGCACTGACTTTATGCACTTTGATAGATTGGTATCCCCTGCCTCCTCTCTGAATTTCAAAAGTTCAAGGAAATTCCATTTGTTGCTGTACTTCGGCTGCTCTTCTCCCTTTCTGTGTCGCCAAAGTGCAATATTCTGTCGTCCGCAGAAAGCCACGGCTCGCAAAATTGAGCTTAACACTCAGACATTCTCATTGCGTTGGTTTTCTAATGCATATTAACTTTCTCTGTAATTGGCTGGAATTCCAAATCATTGTGCTTGTGTTTTTGTGGTAGCGTTGGGAGGAGTGTAAACCAGCACCTTTACCGCTTTCAAGAAAGTTCTTGAAGTTTCTATAACTCTCGGTTACAAACGATTTCAAAACGTTATTAGAAACTTCTATTGGGCTGAAAAACGCATATGCACGGCACATCACACCGCCTTCTCTTGGGCTTACAACAATCCAATTTCCAATATTTTTCTTTTGGAACCAAGATGTTTGAAACACTCGTTTGATTCTTTCCATTGACAACATGAGTTGATTGAGGCAGCGATGTTAAGGAATTTTCTGTTCCTTTGAGGTTATTTAAGGCACATATTTTCCGTTCGTCATCTAGTACCTTTGCCCTCAAATTTTCAAACGCAAGACAGGCGTTGGGTATTCTGCTACAAGCAGCTTCAGAAGGGTCAGGCCTACTTCTGGAATTCTGTACAGTACTGATAGTACCACTAGCAGAAACAATCTGAATGTGTACCTTCTCGTAAGAAAAAAACAAAACAAAGAAGAAATAAATAACATTGTTGAGTCTCAGCTATATAAAATAACAAAAATAGTAATAAATGTAATAGTAAAATTCTAAATCTCACATTGTCAGAGTGACTAGAGCTAGAGTACAATATTATTAATATTTCGGTGTGCGTTTGCGTCAAGAAAATATCCTAGGAATGAGCAATGTTCTGTCCTACTTACCTGATTCCCACCCGAATCACCCGCGAATTTGTTTTCACAAGTATTTGGGGACGTCAGGGCAAAACATCACTTGACTACAATAATCTATAGGCCTACGTCACCGATTGCTCAGGTACTAATAATTTGTAGGCTAGTACTATCAATAAAACAAACAATACTACGTGGCCTAGTACTAAGCACTACCGAAATCAGTGGTGCACTAATTTAGAAGCGCTTTGGCTAACGAATAGGCCTATTTACAGTAAGCTTGATGTTGGGACTGGGCCTATCATCTTGCCCTTATGGTTGGTTGTCATTTTTTTTCACCCAGACATATGGCCTAGGCCTAACAGTGATTTATATAAGAATATGACGTTTCTAATTTTCAATTTACTTAAAATAATGATTGAGACAATAAAAAATGTGACATATACTTGGCGTCATGTCCAAATTATTGAAAACGACAATCACGCGTTGGACGCGTTTTCTATTGTTCTCTACAAGCGACGTTGTTTTGTAAAGTTTCCTGGCGTTTGACAACGCTAGTATGCATAGTTCGAAAATAGCTCCGCCTCTCATTGATGCTTCACTGATTTTTTTCAAACAACGCGTTTAACATGTTTAACCCGTTTGGATTTCGTTTTATTTCAAAAAGAAATTTAAAACTAAAAACACGATTTTATAGACTCGTTATATTTTGCGTTGATATATTACGAACAGAAATATATACGTTTTCCATTCAATTACCGAGAAACTTTATGTAAATTAGAATGGAGTTTTTTCTACAAGCAGTTTCCGTTGTCACAATTACCATGGGAAAATCAACGACACAAGATTTCTTTGTATGCCGCATATTCAAGAAGAGCTGTCTGCTGCGCCGCTATAAGTAGGTCTGATGCTAAAAATCGTCA
>NW_022747663.1:593-936 GCF_011630105.1 Anneissia japonica | reverse complement strand
CGGCAGGTTGGGGAAGACCCAATTTCAGAACGGGCAGCTTCTTGAACATGTCCATCGTCGTGCTCGCTTTCAATCGTTCACACTTTACTCACTCACTCACTCAGAATAAATTCTATTACGATAAAGAAAGTAACGTAAACAAGTGTTTTCTTTTTTTCATATTTTACAAACATTTATTTCTATTTTTTTTACTCCAAAAATCATTGAAATAATTAAAAAAAAACAAAAATTATTTATTCTTCGAGGTCGTCCTCGATCCCGTCTTGCGCGACAGCAAAGTTTCCAGTTGGTTCGCCACTTTGGAGATTCCGTCGACGTCCTTCTTCCCGTCCAGTATTTTCAG
>NW_022747663.1:0-567 GCF_011630105.1 Anneissia japonica | reverse complement strand
GTCCCTTTTCTCGACAGATCTCAGCATCTCCGAGTGCCGTTCTTCGATGAAAAAACTAAACGTCGAATCTTATTGCTAGACGAAATCTGCGGATTTGTCTACTGGCGTTTCTGCTATTTCTCGTTAATGAACGATTGTTACTTGGTGATGTAATGCTTTCGTTTGCAACCCGATCTGTTGCAGCGCGTCGAACGGTTGACCGGGTCGATCTCCTTCAGTCGGGAATCGTTCAGCGGCCTTCCGAAGAGCAGCTCGCGTTCAACGCAGAGTTTGCACAGGTCGGAATCGAAGTCGTCCACGTGTCTGAGAATGGTGTCCAAAAACGTTCGTCCGGTACGTCGGAGTGATTCCGGCGTTTGAAACTGAGTGTTGCAGCAGAACGACGGAGAGAATAGCTGGAATTTGCGAGGGCGATCGTCTCCGCCCGCTTTCGCGTCGTTTGGTACTGTGAACTTAACCGACGGAAATCGATCGTTGCTGTCCACTATGAGAGATTCCTTCAACTTCAGATTCTCGATCACCGTCGACGGATCGGATCTGATGCCGTATATCCTTCCAGCGTGGTTC
>NW_022747662.1:0-852 GCF_011630105.1 Anneissia japonica | reverse complement strand
GCTTTGGCTCGAATTCAACCCTGACCACCAGGTGCAAGTTCGGTGGTCTAAAGGCATGATGCCAGACTAGTGATCTGGAGAACGTGGGTTCGAGTCCCACTGGAGAACAACTTGCAAATATTTTTTGCAAGTGTTTTCACACGCACTGAGTATTCAGTACATTTTCACGACAGGTTGGACAAAAGTACACATATAGGCCCCAACTTTAAAATACAACAAATACAAATGTGCGTGACGATATTTTATTGCTTTAGAAATGTGATTTCAAAAAGTATATTAGTGAATCACGCACTGAGTATCCAATACATTTTCAAGACAGGTTGGGCAAAATATATTTGGCCTCTAATTGATTCTCCTGACGCAAATCCAGGTATTGTCTATTCCAAATTCCAATTCCAAATAAATTTATTCCAAATCTTTTCAAAGCATAGATAAACAGTACAGATATATAAAAATGGAATTGGAAAGGGCAACCACAAACAAGCAGAGCTTTACAAGTGGCGCCCGAAAAAAGTAATTAAGATACTATTTCAAATTGACAAAGTAAGTCAAAGTTTCCATCACGATGATAACAATTACCATTCAATAATAGAACAGTCATCGACCTACTTGCAGTGTATTCATGGAGTTATGATGATCTGAAGTGTTTGAAAACGTACACAATAATAGTTGAACCAAATTAAAAATACAACAAACACAAATGTGCGTGACGATAATTGTATTGCTTTAGAAATGTGATTTCAAAAAGTATATTAGTCCATCGTATACGTAAGGGCTTGTATTGTGTTTTTTTTTTTACTTGCAGCGTTTGGGAAATAGGTAATAGGTAAATTGTAATGAATATAATCAATA
>NW_022747661.1:0-579 GCF_011630105.1 Anneissia japonica | reverse complement strand
CGTTCTGTTCGTGCAAAGAAGATGCGCCCAGGTGCAGTACGCGTACGATCAGACGTACGAACCTGAAAGCGGTTCCGAGTCCATCGTCATATGCAGATACTGCTACATAGTTCTCACGTACGTCGACCTCAAGAACCGCCCTCCGACAAAAGGTATGTACATCGACGAGAACACGCTGGAGCCTGCGTGCTACAACTGCCACTCGAGAAGGTTGGCGACCTTGGCCCTTGACGGTGCCGGAGTCCGGCTGACAGTCAAGCAACCCGACTTGGCAATGATGCGTTCTTGCAGGTGCGGCGCCATCACCTCGCGCGATGCTTGCGCCTCGTGCGAACTTGCTGATGATCAATAAAAATAAAATAATAAATCGAAAACACAAAATTTTTTTTTCTCGTTCTTTTATTTCTCTCTTTCCTTTAAAAATTTAAATTATTGCAAAGAAAAGTGATCGTCTTTTTTTCTTGTACACGGTTCCGGCAGTTCGGTCACCTTTTGCCTGACGTCGTCGTCGATTAGGTCTTTGGCGAGTTGCATCTCGGGCGAGTGTTCGTCGTCGTCGCCGTCTCCGTCGTCCGATTC
>NW_022747660.1:648404-655587 GCF_011630105.1 Anneissia japonica | reverse complement strand
CAACTCTCGTATCCGCACTCGAGGTTTATCGTCACGTGAAATGTGGACACAGCGGGATCAGTTCTTGCATGTCCAAATCCCTGTCTCAGATCAAAAGTTGAGTATTGACCAGCACAACCTTCGAACCAACAACCACCGCTACAGCGAAAAATCTAAAGCGCCGACAGCCGATGTGGCACCTGATACTTCCGTTAACATCGGGGATTTGGTTTACATTTGGGGAGAGCGTAACAAGACCTCTGCACGAGATCGTTACCTTGTTGTATCTGTTGATGGAACCTGGTGCACAGTTCGTAAGTTTTCTGGCTCTCAGTTGAGAAGCACTAGTTATCGTGTCAAAAAGTCTGAGTGCTTCAGTGTCCCCAAGGGTAGGGATGCAGCAACTCCACCACGAAGGACTCAGAGTGATACATCAGATCCCCACTGGCGGAGGATGTAACCACTGTTGTTGACCACCCTCAAAATCTCCAGTGCTGCGCAATTGCAGGGCTTCTTCCGCCGCGGTCTGGGCTTTACTCAAGGTCATTTTATAATTGACATAGAGGCCCTGATCCGCGATTGTGACCTGCACGGGGAATGGGCAGAGCAGCCAGCAGCGTGTGATACTGAGCTTCAGGTACAGGGAAGGTTGCACATCGCCTGGGTGCGGCGTCGCCTCCTTTGCCTGGGCCTCCAGTCGAGCAAGAAGAGCAGGGTCCAAAGGGACCACCGGACATGAAGTAACAATCCGCAATGGACGGGTCTTCTCGAAGTAGACTAATTGTCCGGCGGCTCAGCATCGGGCGCGCTGATGTTCAGGTGCGCCAAGACAGTTGGGATAACGTGGTTTACCAATTCCTGTAAACCTTCCCTGCGGTCCTCCTCTACTCTGAAGAGAGGCCATCTCCTCATCAGCAAAAGACGGAAAGTCTGGCAGCTGTTCAGGGGGAAGAGGAGGAGGAACGGCCACAAGTGGCTCCGCCTCAGCGTTCTAAGCAACTGGCAGTGCAGTCTGCATCGCCGTGGCAATTGCCTGCATAATTTCATGAGCTAGGCTAGCTCCTGCAGGCTGCGAAACAGGGCGTCAGCGCTGGGGCTGCGGACAGCGGCTGAGGCAAAGCTTCAGAAGCGCTTCCGCATCTACAGGTACCAGAGCCCCCGACAAACAGTTGGCCAGTCAGGCCTGGACAGCCACGAATCGAGATGCATCTCAAGCAAATCTCGCAAGGAGATTAAGCATCACACTCCCTCCAAGCTGGACAAGCCTTATGATTGTCCACTTTAGGAATGGGCCTAGTGCCCCGGCAGGCCGGACATTCGGATTTGCCGGTCATGGCGACTACACAGCAAATCGTAGCAACAGGGTGCAGTAAAATCCAAAAAAGATCGACAAAAATGCAGTATTATAAATCCCAATATAAAATTCCAATCGAAAATCCTTATCCGAGGCGTCTACTTTCGTGTCTCGAAAAAGGAAGTTGCATGGCCGGGCCGCTTGAGTTTTGCGCCAGGAGTCGACTGTTCTATTATTTTTTAGAGGAGTGTTCTCATGTGTGAGAAGATGAGTTAATACAGGAGTGAACAGGCAGTTTTTAATTTCCCATCCGTATCTAATGCATTTGGTAGTTTGGGTTTGTCTATTTCATCATGGTACCAAACCACAGGTTGGTAATGTGCTTGATATGTTGTGTCAGAGCTCCTTTTGTTGGTGGCAATTTTTCTGATTCTGCAAACGATTTTTTAAACTTCTGCCATCGAACTGCAAAAAAATCACACAGAGTAGTGCCAGTTAGATAGTTGACAAACAAATTGTTCCAGCGCTGTCTATTTCAGAAGAAATTGTTTCTGTTGTGTCAAGCTTTACAAAGGCTGTAATCACATCATCCTTTGATTTCTTTAAATATCTCTGTTTTCCTCTCCCAGCAAAGCGACCAGTTGTGTCATGTCACAACCCGTAAAAGCATGGAAACCTGGCAGGGCAGCTGCTAATCGCTCACCAATCGACTGTCCGCCTCCTGCATGGGTGGCGCCATGATTTGCCCGACGGGGGGGGGGGGTGAGGTCCCCTATGGGGGCCGATACCCCGATGAGGGGTCAGATTTCCCCGACGAAACCATAGTGGGCTTGGTCGAGCTTCGATTAAAATGTTTCGAAAGTGGTTGTGGGGGCGAAGCCCCGAAAAGTTTGACATTTTACGGGTTTCAAAGGCTTATAATCGATTTTAAAGTCTATTAATATGTAGAAAATGCATATAATTTTTATTTTCTCCCCGACGAATTGTATTTTTTCTCCCCAACGGGTGGGGCGGGGGGTAGCTCTTCCCGACGGGGGACCCTGCCCCCCCCCCCGCTGGCGCCACTCCTGGCCTCCTGATACCTACGCCTGTAATGAATGAGGGATTGTATCCCAATTTCGGATATGTACAGGCTAATAACATCACATCCGTATCGGGAGACATAATCTGCGCTTCTGAACCTGTACGGCCTACGTGGAGTAATAGTAAAGTGTCCGCCTCCTCCTCTGGCGTGCTTGACAGATGATTAATGTTGCCCTTGTTTTGCCCCACGTTGTGTGGACACAATCAGCTCTATGTCATGTAATTTGATGTGTGTCAGGATCTTTTCTGCCAAATAGTATGTCAAACTATCTTTCGTCTTGCTGTTTGCCATAAATTGCTTGAAAGTTGTTGGAATTGGTATGACATCCGTAAATATTATGTAGAATTTTCATTTGTCGTTTGTCAATTCCTGATTCCTGTTAGAGTGAAATCGGTACATAATAGTGGTCGAATAAAATGTGAACTGACTGGTAGGTTGGGACATATTTTGTTAGCCACTGATTAATGTTAATGGCCAAATTCTTACAAGACGCTGTATCGTTTGACCCAAGCTGTTGAACAATTGCCATAACGTCGATGATAACTGCTTTGGTCTACCACCTGCATTTTGGTTTTCAGAGGTGGCGCTTGAACATTCCAGCACTTCCATGAGTTTGTACTTGTCATTACATGGTAACAGAGTACTATCAGCTGCGAATAATGAACGAGCTACAGTTAAAAATTTGTATTGACCAATTGCACACTCCATATCTATTTTTGGTCGAGACCTTACGACAACTGCCATTCTCGCAAAAAGCGAGCGATTTTCTTCCAGCTCAAATGTTTGTTGCGCATATGCCACGGAAGATTTCTTTACAGTGGATTTCCAGCGTTGAAGTTTTACCTTATTGACTTTATCCCATAGATTCTGTTCTCCAAATTCGTTGTATGCCTCGTCTCCACAACACTCTTGTCTGAGAATGGCATCTCGAATTGTGTCTGGTACAACATATTTGGTGATGATATTAACTGGTAGATCACCGCAATCGCTAAAAGGATTCATTTACTTTAGTACCGATTTCAGTTTAATGGCTTTTAATGCTTGTCTTTGTTGAACTGTAATAGATTTCTTGATGCACATTATCGTCTTTCTAGACAAAACCCAGCCATATCCTCTGCTTCAGACGATAGCCTTCGTAACTCTGCTGCAATGAAGAAGAAACGCTATAGTGCTGCTGGTATATATTATTTGATACCTTTCAACCCCCAACCCTTTCAACCCAAGAAATTTCAATCGTTTGTTCTCTTGCTCCAAAGCATGATCCACACCTAAACTACAGAAAGCCATTTCTGTTTTTGACACAGAAATTCTCTTAACACAACTGTTTCCATACAGCTGGGTCACTAGTTTGAAGGCTGTAAATCTTCGAGAGGTATTCAGGGATGTGCTGGGCATATTTTAACACATTTTAGCTAAAGAAATATGTACCTGTACATAACTTCTCCAGTAA
Source organism: Anneissia japonica (assembly GCF_011630105.1). Lineage (NCBI taxonomy): Eukaryota > Metazoa > Echinodermata > Crinoidea > Comatulida > Comatulidae > Anneissia > Anneissia japonica. The sequence continues at coordinate 651,780 of NW_022747660.1, read as the reverse complement.
AGTGAGGTGGAGGATTCAGTCTCCCTGTCGCGATGCCTTAATGAATTGCAGGAGAGTGAGAATCATCAGGTCAGGTACATTATCATCACTTCGAATTTTGGGGATGCTGCTCCTTGTTGGGTGACGAATGTATCCAGCTTTTTTTCCAAGTCACTGCCTAACAAGGATGTCATTGGAGATTTGCTGTGCCATCCTAGTGTCATAGTCACTGCATGCTCTCTTTAAAAGATCTATTTCTGTGTTATGTGCTAAAGGTAGAGGCCATTTGGATGATTGATATTCATCCATTAGAAGATCATTTAGAGCTTTTAAAGTGATGATATGTGCTGTTACGGCTCTCTTCATATGTCGTCCTTCCAGGATTTGTCTGACAGTTGTTGGACCATAGATCTCAGCCTCTATTCTGGTTTTAATGATTGTAGTTTAACTGCCCTCATGTATAGATCTAATATCCATGGTGATAATAGTCTTTTCTTGTGGTCCAACTACTACAGAGCTAATGTGGTGTGCATTTTTCAAAAATCGTAAGATGTGTCGACCATTCATTGGCTGGTGCTGGTATGAGTGGAAGTGTTTTTATTTGTGTAATTGATCTATTATCTTATGTTATAATAGAGTTGAATGCAGCCCATGTTGGAATAAACTTTTTTTTCATGTTGCTGTATAACATATATGTTCTTGTCATCCGTTTCAGTCGGTTCACCAGCAACTTGCTTTTGTGTTTTAACTTCGAACATTATAGTCTGAGTGATATGCACTCTCCATTCATCATTGTCACTGTTTTTGACAGCATCGTATATATATTTCTCCCAACTTCAAACGAACATACTTCATGTAATTGTGTTTTAAGTTTTTGTTCCATCTCCATTACAAAATATGCATTTCATTTTGTCTATGGAAGATGCTGATGACGATATGTTGTATGGCTTTACCCTTGTTGTTGAATCTGAATCTAATGAGTTTTCAGCACATTGTAATGTTTGGGAAGATGATGATATTAATGGACCTCCTACTGTTGATGATAGCACAATTCATGAGTCGTTTGTCACTAAACTTTTATTAAAACACGATCTGTGCCAAGATGCCCCATGTGCGTGGAGATTCGAGGCATCAACATAACAGTTGTTTGCTTATTGAAAGTTATTCAGGATCACCATAACTGGCGCGTTCTTGAACACTATAAAAAAAATTGTCATATGAAGTTGGGTTTGCAACTGTTTACCACCTGGCACTTAATACATATGGTAAAGTTTGTTACACAAGAACGTTTGGAATCCAAATTGTAGATTTAATTCATATGTCAGTGATGTTGACTCTAGAATATATGTTTGTACATATGAATTAAACAAAATAAGTTTAATAAAACTGCAAAAAAAAAAAAAATAACAACAACAAACAAAAACCCAAATGTATAATATTAATAACTTATTCACGTTAAATTTTAATGATGATATGCATGTGATAAAGAGTGAGTAAATCTACTGAATGCTAGTGAAGCTCTAATTAGCCTAGACCTAAATATAATCCGTTTGAGATAAAATAAATTATTTTACAAAACATATTCGTAGATTATCAAATCGATTGAATAAGCCTTTAAAACCCTAAGTCCTTGACTTTTAAGAGATTTTGAGAGACACGTGACCACGACCACTTTGTCTGAAACATCGGACTCCTCCCCCCCGTCCCATCTCTGGTTAGAGCTAGCTAGCAGTTTGATGTTGAGTTATTATATTATCCTAAGTAGCAAAACATTAAAGCTAGTCTTTAATGTTTAATGTAGATGGAATTACAAATGAATTACTAAAAAATGGAGGTAATTGTATGCATTATGCGTTATATCTGCTACAAGCTTTTAACGTCTTTGGAACTTATTCCTGATGAATGGAATAAAGGTATAGTGGTTCCTCTCCATAAGAAGGGTAGCAAATCAGATCTAAATAACTATAGGGGAATAACTTTAAGCTCATGTGTTGGTAAAGTTTTTAATAAGTTGCTTTCAAATTTTATTTCTGAATATATTGAAGAAAATGATTTGCTTACAGAAGTTCATGGAGGTTTTCGAAAAACGAGACGCTGTGAATATCATGTGTTTACTTTAAAAAGCATTGCATCTATTAGACAAGTTGTTAAAAACAGCATGGAATGTTGGCATAAGAGGAAAGGTATGGTCAATTTTAAATAATTTATACGAAAAGGTTGAAAGTAAAGTTAACTTTGGGTCGAAGTTACAGAAGGTGTAAAGCAAGGACGTGTTTTGTCACCAATACTCTTTTCAATATACATTAATGAGTTAGCAAAATTACTTCAGCCAGCCAAATGTGGAGTCTGCAATTATGAAACGCAAATGGGCTCTCTATTTTTTGCCGATGATGTTGTACTATTAGCAAACGATGCCAATGAGTTGCAGAGCATGTTAGACATTGCAAATGATTTTAGTAATAAATATAGATTAAGGTTTAATCATGAACAATCACATGTATTAATTGTGGGGAAGAGAGTGAATGATAAAAGACTCTGGCAATGGGGTGAAGAGAATATTATTGAGGTTACCACATACAAATATTTAGGCTGCACCATATCAAAAAATTTGTCAGATCACAAGCACATCAATGAGGTAATAAAATAATAGGGTATATTCAATCTATCACATTCTATGGAAGGCTATTGATATTTCCTCAATTAATTATGCTTGTTCAACGTGGTCTAGGTAAAAATGGTATTTATACTTAGGGCGCCAAGATACACAAGCAAAGATGTTTTGTATGCAGAATTAGGATGGCAAACTCTTGAGGCTATGCAAAACTGCCTGCGTATGAAATTTGTAAAAAGACTTGCAAACCTTGAAACTGATCGATGGTCACGTAAAGCACTAGAAGCCATTTTAAAGGCTGGAGAAAAAAGTAATTAATGGAGTTGGTTAAAACACATTAAAGCAATTTTTTTTTTATTATGATATTGAAGACTTAGAAATTGATGATATTAAAAATAGCAATGTCAATGAGTCTTTGATTAAAGGCCTAAATAAACACAGCTTATTTCAAAGTGCAATGAACAAACCATCATTAACTACCTATCTGCAAATTAAATCGTTTCAAGGTATAACTTTTCTTTATGGAGGCATTGAGAAATATATACTTGATAAGATTGATTTTAAAGGTGCAAATCTAAAATTTAAAGCACGTTCTAACACTTTGCAACTCAATGGCAGAGTATCTAAGTGGAGCGATGACATGGACGAGATATGCCCTTTGTGTAAATCAGAAAACGAAGATATAAGTTTGAAAGGCAAATGGGAAAAACCCATAAAACAGCAAACGGCCATATAATTCAAAACAATTTAAAATTAAAATTAAAACGGAACAGTAGAGAAAATCCG
>NW_022747660.1:618351-648296 GCF_011630105.1 Anneissia japonica | reverse complement strand
ATATTATATATACATACTGTCGTTGATGAACTATGTTTGATTGTTACAATCTATGACATCATATACTTGACCACTATTATTATCTATTTTATTCATACATTATCTGTCTTCCCAGTAAGTGCTAAGCAGCAACTAGATTTGATTATTACTTGTTATGATTTACCAGCTGCTACCTAGCGCTATTACGTAGCACATTGGTTCCACTATGTGTGAGCCCTCAAGTATGAATGGAGAATGACTGGTGGTCTTAGAACCGTAAAGATATCGTACTATCTTTACGAGCCTCTGTGGTCTAACGACACTTAGTAAGGGGAGATTTCCCGCCGATAAATACACGAACGGTACTGGGTAAATGCAACGTGATTTCTTGCCTCGAACAATGCATCCATTAATAGAAGTAATATGAAGATAAGCCTATCTGAGAGTGACTCTAGGGTGGTAGAGACCAGGACATATCTCCAACTTTAAATTGAACAAAGATTGAATTATTTTAATTATAGAACAAGTATACAGAGTCTAAGCCTATTCAATCTAATTCAATTCAACAGAACATTTATTTTCTTCCAGAGGCACTTGAAAATACAAAATTGCAAAGTACAAAAATTACAAAAATTGGAAGAAGGCCAGGACCCGAGAAGTTGTTTGCAAAAACAAACATCTTGTGTTGGGCAGGCCTGAAAAAGGGGAGAAAAAGCAGCTCAATACATAACAGCATGACGAATTTCAACCACAGAAAATTTTAATAATTTGAGATTATATGTTTTTTACTATTTCCTGACTTACCTAAATTTATGTTATTCATTCCTGATTTATTATAGGTATGTGTATAAATATGCCTTCATAAAACATTTCATTACTCGTGTGTTTTAATTCATTATTCATCATTGAAGGAATAGTAATGCTCGATCGCGGATGCCATGTAAATTGCAATTCCCAACAAAAACATCACCAGCATTTTTGCCAAACAATCCTGTGATTTGATTGGTCAATATTGAGGTAGTCACCACTACGCCAAATTCAGGAATTGGGGTAGTCGCGGAAGCTATCACAACGCCGACTTAGTCAGTAAGGTTCGTGAGCATGCGCAGATGTCTGTTACGCTCTGTTCGTAGTAGACTGGCCGCGTAGTCAAAACGAAAAATGCCTAGTGTTAACTACAGCTGATGGATCCCATATGATGCTTGCGTATTCCATGATAAGACGAAATAAGACTTTATTACACTGGTAGATTGCGTTGTTAAAAGGCACGGGTGTGGTTTGCTTTGTTGCAGATATTACTAATGTGCTTATTCCACCCAAGATTTTTCTGTATATTGATTCCGAGATATTTTACTGATTCTGCATCCTCAAGAGTGTGTCCATGAATGGTAAGGTTTTATGATTGGGGATTTCTTGTTTGTCACTCGCAGAATTTGGCATTTGTTTGGATGAAACTTCATCAACCAATCAGACTCCCATTTCTGGAGCATGTCAAGATCATTTTTGGAGATGAGTAGCATCTTCTTCCTTATTGATATTCCTATATAGAATACAATCGTTTGCGAACAATCTGACTGTTGTCTGTTGAGAGACGTATCCTGGGAGGTCATTGACGAAGAAAAGGAAAAGCAAAAGCAAAGGTGCAATAACACTACCTTGTGGCACACCGGATTTGATGGGTGTCCTTGCAGATGAAGTGCCGTTGAGTAACACTTGTTGTGATCGGTCTTTCAAGAATTCGGCAATCCAATTTTGATTCTTTGGGTTAATGCCATAAAATTCCAATTTACGCAAGAGCCTCAAATGTGGAACTCTAGCATCGGAGAGTATGTCATTTTGTTCAAGGTGATCCTTATACAGCTGGATAGTACATGTTCTAATGTTTTGCAAATAATTGATGTGAGAGGGACAAGTCTGTAATTCTCTGCCTTGTTTCCTGCACCACGTTTGAGTATAGGAAATACATTAGCCTTTTTCCAATCTTCAGGTAAACTGCCTTGGTCAACCGATGCCCGAAACAAAATGGTAAGAACCGGTGCTAACTCACCAGCTAAGACCTTTAAAAGTCTTGCTGAGATATCATATGGCCCAATTGCTTTTGTATATTCAGATTATCTAGCAATTTCCTCACCCGGCTGAGGATATTCTGATGTTGCTCATAGATGGATAAGGACACGGTCCAAGGTATGGAATTGTTGAGTGATATTCGTCCTTTTTAAAAACAGATGAAAATTAATCATTTAGGATATTTGACCTACTCTGGTCTTCCGAGTAAGTCACTCCATTGGGTGCTTTTAAAGGAGATACATCAGTGTTATCACACCTCCTGCTCTTTGATCATTGTAAGCTTTTTTTACATGCTGATTTGGTTGCCTTCTTTAAATTTTAATAATTTGTATGTTGGATTCTTTGTTTTCTTGGCTTGACAAAACTTCGTTTCTTACGTCTCGAAAGTCGTTTTACCTCTCTTGTAATTTATGGTTTGTTGAATCGGGTATATGAAAACTTGGAAGAGACCCCTTTTTAGGTAAGTTTTCCATGGCATCCTTAATAATATTTTTCCACATTTGATGAACTGAACTGTCAGAGTTCTGATAAACCTGTGTTATAAATGTCCGCAATCTGTCTTCATCCTGTCAATGTTGGCACATTTCCATAAATGGATTTTACGTTTAGTTTTTCAGTGCCTGTGAAATCCCTGTGAACATCTCAAGAAACTGTAATTGATTTTCCCCGTATAATGCATATTTATTAATTTTCAAACTTAAATACTTAATGAAATCCTTGTAATTAATTCCAGGATTCTTATTTATTTATACTTCTCTTGCCTATGTTTTCACATGGCCATTATGCATTTTATTTTTCTTTGGTCCTTTGTTATTTAAATTTCCTATGTATTTGTTTTATATTTTTATGCTGCATTTTTACCATTATTAATTGAGGTCATCAGCACCTCTAAAGCTCTTTGGCATAAACTGCTATGCATATATATTATGTTGTATTCACAACTTACTATTTGAAAAATTCTGTAGATAATTTGCATACCCGTCAACATGATGTACGGTAATTTCTCATGCCTTCTGTATTTTAGCACCAGCTGGTATGCAAATTTAATTTATTATGCAATCAACTTTCCATGAATTAATCGCAATTTTGTGAAGGCAATTTATTATTCCAATTTCCCTAAATTCTTAACTTTAGAATTTCATTGCACAGGTATTTCGATTTTAACATAAAATAGCATGGATTGTTCACTAGTAACTCACTTACTGCATATCTCCAGAAAAGATGACTCACATTTCAAATGTAATGTGTGTCACTCATGTATCTTAGACACAGATTGGGACAGCATATCTTCAGCCTGCAAGTCATGTTTACATCATATTTTACCTTTTGATCACCTTAATATTTTGGATTTTGAAAAAGCAAATTACTGAACTACAATTTAATAACAATAATATTAAATTAAATAGACAAAGTACAACTCAATTTAATTTATTTGAGTCTATAAACAATTTTGCCAGGTGCTCAGATCTGGATCCTGACCAAAACTTCTACACAATCTACACAAATTTATCTGACTATTTAATATTTTATCAAGCTATTTTATTATTATTTAATATTCAATCAAGCTTCCCTCTATCTATTTTTACGCAAGAAGTTTGACAAAATATTTTGATTCAATTATGGAATGCATTGCAACCCTTCATTTTCAGTTTTATATTATTGGAATATTGGAAACATGGTTAAATGAAATAGTCATTTACTAAACATACCCAATTATACACTTTTATGTAAAAATAGATATGACAGGTCAGGAGGTGGCGTTGCATTATGTAAACAATGCATGCTCTTTTACTCAAAGAAGCGACCTGTCTTTGACAAATGATTCTTGTGACTCAGTATTTATTGAAATTATTCAAAATCAAGGAAAGGATATGTTAGCTGGAGTTGTTTACAAACCACCAAATGTAAGCCCTAAACACTTTGTGGATGATTTGGATATATTACTTGGAATCTAGGCAAAGAAATAAGTTGAATCATATCATGGGGGACTTAGAAATTAACCTTTTTCGAAGCAACATTACCAGCTCAACTTTTTTAAATTCTTTATTTACTAATGTTAATTTACCTTTAATAAATAAACTAACTCGTATAACCAACAAACAAATCAGTAACATTAATTAACAATATTGTCACAAATGCGTATTATCTACCCGTTAGAAGTGGTATATTGTATTCTGATATTAGAGATTATTTGCCAGTATTTCAAATTACGTCATTCATATCGTCGGATTAATCCACAAAACATTGGAAACTTCAATTGTGATTTAGCATCTGTTGACTGGGACGATGTAATCTCCTCCATTAATTCTAATAGGCCTAATGCTTACAATCTCTTCCAATCCAACAACAGAATACTATACATGAAGAACTTTCCATTACGCACTAAAAATAAGGAGAGATAATTAAAGCCATGGATGACAAATGGAATCCTGCAGTTTAGTAAGTCAGGGGCGGATCCAGAATTTTTCAAACGGGGTGGGGCGGGGGGCAGAGTAGTTGCAGAATAGATAAATAAAAGCACATGACATTAATATACATTGCAATTTTTAAAATTTAGTGGCAATAATGGATCCGCGCCTGTAAGTATAATATAAAAATCATTAAGCTCAAATGAATCTATATACAAAACATTTCGAAATAAATTACACTAATAAAATCTGCTAAGGTAGCTTACTATAATCAGAATTTTTCAAATACTATATCTAGTATAGAACAAACATGGAATGTAATAAATTCTCTGTTAAAGAGAAAACTTAAAAGTACAAGTTTTACATGTGAAGGTCAACCGTTCAACGATCCAAGTGGTAATGCGAATGCAATTAATGAATTCTTTACTCAAATTGGTCCGTCGCTTGATAGTGAAATTCCCCCCAGTCATACACATTACAGTTATTACTTAAAAGAACCAAACAGACACTCAATGCATCTTTACCTCACAACGGAAACTAAAATTTGTGACATTACACAAAGACGTTTTAAAGCAATAATTCTGCAAGGATATTTGGGTTGAGTCCAAATGTTGTTAAAGCTATAGCAACGAGCTGAGATTTTAGAATGTAGTAGCTCGCCTACACTCAATCGTTTGAAGTTGATGTATGTAGTTCCAGGGAATGTCACCTGCATATGGATGACTCTACTATACCTTGAGGATAAGATGAAAGTGGATAAGGATCATCGGGAATCGTTGTTGCGGTTTGCAGGGCATTTAAAGTCAGCTGATTGTCCAAAGGCTCAAAGGACCGTTAATGATTATGGTATGTACGGTTTTAGCCATCATATGGCATGTGCAGCAATACAGCTGTCTCTTATACACATCTAGATATATATGTATAGGCCTATATATACATTCTTAATACTTATCTTCACAAAAGAATAGAGACAGGCATGACATTTGAAACCATTCATGTATTAAGGGTTAATTTTGTAAACATGCCATAAAAAATGTTTTAAAAAAAGCACCATTAAAATAGAATGAAGTCGTACACCGATTTCCTGAGGAATTCACCAAACATTAATCGACATGAAGTACAGTACTCAATTCATTTTTTAAAGCCTACAGTTATTTTTGAAGTGGATCTACTATTATACGCTTTTTCCTGAATGTAGGCCTACAAACGGAAGAACCTGTTGTTAATTTAAAAGCTCCACTTAATTTTGTCCTGTTTTTGGAGACACAGCTAAAAGGTGTCGAATGGCCTAGCGGTTAAGGCAGGGGAAATTATACAGTATACATTGTCTCAGCCATAATATCGGCGCGGGTTTGAACGGCACGTTGGCTTGGTTCTGGTGGTGGAACTAGTCCTCTCAGACCGGGACTATAACCGTAGGCCCAGTGTAAAGATTTTGGCTCATGTGCAACCAGTACATCTTTCGAGACGAATAGGCTTTTACACTAGTGTACTGGTTCATTCATACAGTTCCTGCTGTGGACAGACGAGAGATAGCTCTGAGCTAACGGGTAGCTCAGACACGAAGATACACTAGGGGAGAAGAAAGTAACCTACAAGTTAGTTCACACCTCCTCAAGCGCTTTGAGACTCCGGTATAAAGCGCTATATAAATTGTCAAACTACACTACATTACATAAGTTAACACCGTTTAGACATAGCTTAATGTACTTAAAATATTGACTTGTTTTAAAGGATTAAATGTGCTTAGGTTGACAACATGATGTCAAATACCTAAGCACATTTAATTCTAAACACGCTTCATGATTGTAAGATAGGCCTAATACTTACTGACAATTATTGAATGATATTTAGTAATATAATGGTTGAATGACAATCCCGTTATTTATACACTTTATGCTCGAGCTGATAACTTTTGTGCCAAGTAATTCACTTATATAAGTCCTGTTGTAAAAACACTTGGAGGGAATTCCCCATAGATCAGTAGACACTAGTCCTATAATAGTAACTGGATTAACCCCATACTTTCAGGATGACGTAGACTATATATGAAGTCATTTCAGAATACTTCCTGATTATAGGTGTGTTGCATTATTCTAACACGAAATAGCAAGAGTGTTTAATATCTAGACATTGTAATTGAATAGACGTACATTTATCGACATTTTAATTACTAAGGTCAGATAGTAATTTTTGGAAAGATATGCATGTAGGCCTACTGGTTTTTCTGTTCATTGTTGATCAGAATATTCTCCAATCCTGCAGGATTCATGTCTGACATTCTACTACCAAGGGCTCTGTCTGAGCTGGATAGTCAGATGAGGTCACCAGAAGATTTAAGTCGGCTGAAATTTATCCTCTTTGACATCGTAAAGACAGAAGAGAACAGTGCACTCAGTTATTTAGATAAACTTCAAAACCAGGAAAAAATTACCAACAATGATGTTACTATTATTTATGAAATATTGTTTCTGATGAAGAAAAATGCGTTGTGGACACGATTTAAAAAAACACTTATTGATGGTGGCTTTGGTGGTGATTTAAATTTGACTTATTTTGTAAAAACGAAGTCAGCTCATTTCACTGATTTCCGTCTGATGATGTTAGGAATAGCTGAGATTTTAGAATGTAGTAGCTCGCCTACACTCAATCGTTTGAAGTTGATGTATGTAGTTCCAGGGAATGTCACCTGCATATGGATGACTCTACTATACCTTGAGGATAAGATGAAAGTGGATAAGGATCATCGGGAATCGTTGTTGCGGTTTGCAGGGCATTTAAAGTCAGCTGATTGTCCAAAGGCTCAAAGGACCGTTAATGATTATGGTATGTACGGTTTTAGCCATCATATGGCATGTGCAGCAATACAGTGTTAGGGCCTACATACATTGGCGGCTCAAGCAGGGGGTGACAGGCAGTTAGAGAACACGCTAGGGGTCAGACTGGAAATTATCTTACACAACCGACGCCACGACGAGGTCGTCAGCCTAAAATATTAATTTTCCTATTTACACAACTTTATTTTAATGTATTGCAATTGCAAAAAATTGTGGTCTAAAAGCACCAGTTTTGGGTCACACTAAATAAGGGATTATATTCGGAGACCTTGACCGAAGCTTCAGGGCCTATGCGGCCTCTTGGTACGGACCCCCTGTTGGACTTATTGGACTCTGTTGGGAAATGTATGGGGCCATGCCCATCTCTTTTCTCGCTCTGTTTTCATTACATGTTTACTGGATGATTAATTTCCATGCATTGATACTTTGATAATATTTATTTCATTTCATTTTATTTAGTTTCCACTAGATACAATTTTCATATCAATGTATATATATATATATATATATATATATATACTGTATTATTTCAGTAAGCAGAGCATTCAAGTTAGTTGAAGATCCGGTTACAGACGAGGACATGTCAACACACCCTGAATTAACAATGAGAAAACAGCGGTTATCAAGCAAGTATTCTCTATTAAATCTATATGAAGTCATTAATTTGAATGTGAATTGCAAACGTTCTTCCTTTATTCAATTTCTCTGCCTTAAAATTATAATACATAAACAAACAAAAAACTGATTGACATGTCAGGCACCAGAGTGAAACCAGCACAGTTCCTGATTGACTATTGAGACCCCTGTTCTGCAATTTTCACACCTGAAGTTCATAGTAAAATTATTGAATGTTATTTTTGTTCGAGTGAATACGTCAATAAATCACGTCCGTCATTTTATACGCGCAAGGGATAGTGCATATTAGAAGAACCATGACATTTGATTCTTTTGCGAACCAATCAAAAATATCATCACCCACAAAATCTATTTAAAAGCACTAAAAATACTCATTTAAGAAAACCACATAGTTATCATAGTTCGATAAGTTAAAAATGAAAAAAAATAAAAAATAAAAAAACAATGATTGATAGACATTTTACTACATAAATTCCTAGATTTGTTGCCAGAAATTTAGGGATTATGCGAAGACACAGACATAATTGACAAGAAAATGTTGTTTTTTTTTTATTTTAATTTTCAACTGAACGCCAGACACATTGAAATAAACATAACTAACACTTTCAAGTTACCGTACAAATGTTTTTGATAATATATTTTTCAATATGAAAACTACGCACATGCCACACATTAATTGTCCTTGTGTTCACTGTACTTTGATTTCGTTTGTCCTCGTTCATATTAAGTAAAGTTTTCAGGATCTGAAGAAATTATGCGACTCATCAACAATTTTTCGCCATCCACTGTTGGGTCGCTACCCATAGGTTGCGGGACGGTGGTTTAGACCATTTACTGTAATTTAATTCACCATAGTTCTATAATAACCCTTCTTAAGGACATACTGCCTGCCCAAAAACCCCTCAAAATTTATATTACAATTTTAAATAGCTCAGTTAGAGTAATAAAAAATGTTATTTACTTTCAACCAGAAATAGATTGATTCTTTCTGATTTACTGACATTACCATGAAAGGTATTAACTGTGCGTTAATTTACGGGATTTTTTTTTGTCATTCAAACTTTTAATTAATTTGTAAGTTAATAACTTACCGGTACTTAAATATACAAATTAGGCAATTCAAAAATGGAATTTAAAATTTCAAATTATTTTAGCCCATGACAGGCAGTGAATCTTTAATACTTTTACATTAGTTTAGAAAAAGACATATCATTTAAATTGTTTGATATACTATATGTCTTATTTTCATTTGTAGGTGCTGTATTGCAAGTTGGTGTTTTAACTCTGCAAGCTAAAAATAAACAAGTTGCAATAGAAAAAATGAAACTAAATTTAGATCAGTCTGCAAAAGAATGTGAGGAATTCATCAAAAATACTGAAACTGAACTTAAAAAACAAACTGAGGTTATAATTAGTAAACAACTAGAAAGTCTGGATGACCAAAGACTAGCAAAACTTGAATATCTGGAAGGGTTAGAGTCAGAGGTCAAGACCATTTTTATAAATATTGAAGAATTAAAGAACAGATTGGCAGACGATGGGTCTACAAACCATGAAACTTCAACTGAAGCAGAATTTAAGCTAATTAAAGACCACCTTCGAACGCTGTATCCAGATAGTGTTGGTCAATTTAAGAGTAATCCCACTAATAAATCCTCAAACCTGGATAAGGTAATGGCGATGAGCAGACTATTTGTAACAGACAGTCCTATAGATGCTGAAAAATGTTTGATAAATTATAATGAACTCAACAGAAAATGCTTCGGTATAGATGAGAAAGTGTCACTGGAAGTATGCCTTAGGAGTTCTCAAGGAAACGATGTTAGTGAAGAACATGAAACTGCTCCAGTTACAATTAGTGTCGAAAGCCCAACAGCGTCAAACGCAGCTTACGAAGTTCGCACAAGTGTTTCGAAAAATATTCATAAATTTGAATTAAAATTTGATCATCCAGGATTGTGGACACTCAAAGTATACGTGTGTAGTAAGATGATTGCAGAAGTTATAAGCCTTATCATAGTTTCTGATGAGAGTATGGAGAGTAGGTCGATTCCTGTAAACACTAAATATTTGGGAGGCCATATTTTTGATGTATGCTACTTGCCTGGTGGTTCAACTCTACTTGCATGTAACTTTACAAATACGATTTTCTCGTGCAATATGTCCGGTAGTGGTCTTAATTTAGAAGTATTTACTACTCTTAATCCATCGAGAAAAATAAGCAGCTTATGTTGTCCATTTGAGGGTCATGTGTACATGACAGATAACGATGGTAAAGAACTTATTTGGCTTGCTGACAAAGAAAATAGGAAAACATTTGGAAAAGGAGATTTCAAATATGGAAGCCTTGGTGGAATTGCTGCTACCACTAGTGAGAGTACTGTTCATGTGTTTGTGTCAAACACTGATGAACATTGTGTAAACCATTATAAAGATCACAGGCTAATAAGGAAAATTGATATTTCTGGCATTTCTGAAGCAAAAAACTACCGGCCCTGGTTTCTTGGGATTAATTCACAATTCCAGTTGTATATTTCTAATGGGATTGGCGACTCAATCTACATTTGTAGTGTTAATGATGACTATCGTTATGTAGAGCATTCATTATGTGGCCACTATGCAGTATGCATCGATGAGAATGATAACATCATATTAGGATGTAAATCTGGGCTTTGTTTATATGATAAAGACTTCAAGTTCGTTAGAGCTATTGTAAAAGGCAGTACGTTTGGTCTAGCAACACATAAGGGTAATCTTGCAGTAGTATGTCCTGGTGAGATAAAAATATTTGGTTTATCAAATGTTACGGTACCAACCTGGGAACATAACCAGTAAATAATTTTAGATATACATGGGTGCTTATACAGTATATCTACTAATGTTGTTTCAATACAATTTATATATATATAAATATATACATATATATATATATATATATTATGATTATTATTTTTCCTATTGTTCTACAGTAGCTTACATTATATATTGTACATCTTATAATGATTTTTCTTAAAATACATTGTACACTTACTGTATATGTATACCTTGTACAATATACTATATATTATATATTCGCAGCTCCCTGCCTTCAATACTTTTAATAAAACTACTACATATTTGCCTTTCATATGTTTTGTCCTGTTAACTATAAGTTTATATTATATTATATATGTATTGTTATAGATCTACAATTTTAATGACTGCTTCCAGGACTTTCATTAGCTAAACCCACTATTATATAGGAGTGATGTTTTTCCCTACCTGACGTGTTATCGTACCGCATACTGTACGTCCCCAAATATCTCCAGGTATCAGCCTGATTTCTTAACCACTAGAGCTTGCATAATAATCCACTATTATAGTAATGCTTTCCCACAGGCCTTCATTCAAATACAGAGAATTTGAAAGCATTATAAAACATTATTTTTACATATACTTTTTTTTACTTTACTTTTACTTGGTATTTTAAGTTACTGTCTTCAAATATTGTTTCAATTGTGTTGTTAAAATGGTTATCTAGATAGCTACAATGTCACCTTTCTTTATTTAATTTGTCTGTGGAACCTGTTTGGAAACTTGCAAATTTTTCTTTCTATTCCCCTTCCCACTTAAAGACAGACAGTAGGATAGTTGTCAGTAGTTATAATATAATCTGAAAATGGTATTGTTGACTTAGATGACTATTAATTGGCATAAAAAATAACAAATAACAATTCAGTTTGAAACAGGTTACAAAGATACAGTTGTTTATTTGTGACCATGTTTTTAACAGGTTTTATACTGTATATAAAAGGTATTGTAAAAAATGAATTAAAATAAGTGTGACACTTGGGTGATAATTATTTCAATGACTTACAAATTAAGACATTGAAATATTGGTAGCCAAGTTTTAATTCTTTTTATAAATAGGGATGTTTTCATATTTACATAGAGCTACAAATGATATTGTTATTTTTATCTCATAAATCAACATGTAGTTGTGTGACCATGTTTTTCAGATAAAATTAAACCGACAACTTTATTTAAAATTGGTTTCAAATGTTTTCTTTGATTCAAAAAATTACTTGGTTTGTTGGTTTAAATGATTTTATATTAGGCGTTTTACAGGATGAAGAAATAACTTGTTATAGGCAAAGGCCTACATTAAATTTACTATTGTAATCACACATGTGAATTTCAATATGATTTTAAAACAAATCAAAATCGAAGTCTAAGGCTACAGTTTTATTTAAAGGCTAATCAAAACGAATAAATGCTACACAAAGACTATATAATACTAATAGTAATTAATAAATAGACCTATATTATAAGGTTGGATGGAGATGTAGGAGGGAAAATGCTAAAATAATTTTTTGGTAGAATTATAATTTATCATGTATGTCTATGAAGTGGTTATGATATTGAGGATTGTGAGTTAGTACGAACTTTTCTAAGAAGGTTCATTCGACCTCGAATCACTCGTCATGATTGTAGTATATACACTCAATGAAAATTATTGTTGGAAAGGGTGCATGGAAATGCTGGTTGACATTCCAGTTATAACCTTTGTTGATACATTTCATGCTCAAGTTCATAAGTATCGTCATAAATCATTCGGGTGTTTAAGCACAGTTGTAAATGTGGGATTTTTTTGTCCATAGGTCGATCCATCTTTAACTGAATTAATCAGTCGTCACGTGGACTATTAAAACATTTAGGTCTTTTCATATTTTAGAATACTTCCTGGATTTACTTGAGAGCGTTGCATACCAGCGTACTGCAACATCCATCCCTATTTTTTAATACATTTTAATTGTTCATTCTTATATTTTATGCCAGTTTCGAATTGATTAAATTCAACATTTCTTTATAGTTTTACTCATTTATATTCATGTATATAGTGCACATCTAGATGTGTATAAGAGACAGGCTAAAAATAAACAAGTTGCAATAGAAAAAATGAAACTAAATTTAGATCAGTCTGCAAAAGAATGTGAGGAATTCATCAAAAATACTGAAACTGAACTTAAAAAACAAACTGAGGTTATAATTAGTAAACAACTAGAAAGTCTGGATGACCAAAGACTAGCAAAACTTGAATATCTGGAAGGGTTAGAGTCAGAGGTCAAGACCATTTTTATAAATATTGAAGAATTAAAGAACAGATTGGCAGACGATGGGTCTACAAACCATGAAACTTCAACTGAAGCAGAATTTAAGCTAATTAAAGACCACCTTCGAACGCTGTATCCAGATAGTGTTGGTCAATTTAAGAGTAATCCCACTAATAAATCCTCAAACCTGGATAAGGTAATGGCGATGCCTTGATTTATGTTATATGCACCTATTTGTTTCTAGCCGTACCTATTGTGTAATGGAGTGTATCTGGTGGTATTTGAATCTGTTCAACCATGAAGCCTCCGTGTTCTAATGGTTATGACGCTCGCCTTGACAGCGAGAGGTCGCAGGTTCGAGTCCCGCCAGAGGCATTTTATTACACAATTTCTTTATTCATTTATTTACAGGACTACATTCGTTGAGAGCTATGCTACACGATGTATTTATCAAGTCCTTTATTCGAACACTGTATTTACCTTTCTTTGATAATTTATATATGATTTAACAGTGTTAACGGCTACCTTGATTTATGTTATATATATATATATATACATATATATATATATATAGGCCTATATATATATATATTCATTAACATCAGTTTTTCAAAGTTATGTTATTCTTATTGGTTTCAAATTTATTAATTTACTTGATTTAACAGTGTTAGCGGCGATCTTGATATATATGTATGGTGCGGCTGAATCTAAATAATCTAATTGTTGTGCTTGGATAGCCGAAAAAAATCCCCCGAAGATAAATAATAAATAAATGACGATATAGTCTTTATCAGTATGAGGTAAATTTTAATTTATTGAACCTTAATAATGCAAAACTTTGTTGAATACAAAATGATAGACACTAAATTCTACTTGGGATTCAGGGGTTCATCTTTCTCATGAAAACAAAATATACAGCTTTAAGAGTAGACTGATGTTAGATATACACAACGTAAATATTTGTTTGTAATATAACATACGTGTAATAATATCTCAGTTGGGCAAGATTATTTTGGATTTTTTTTTATGGTTCTGGACACAATCCTAGGCCAGTGATTTTCCTTTGCGCAAATTACATTGAAAGTGGAAAGCTGGAGCCTCATACCCCCACTGGTTACGCCACTGACAGAAAATGCTATACATGAGAAGACATTAAGCAAAATAGATGTATATAAAATACGGCAATAAATGTATAAGAAACAACTACAACACAAAACCGGCTTATAGTTACAGTGTTCAAACAAAAACTGTCACATTATTTTTTGATAAATGACCCCCACGGTTACGCCTCTGACAGAAAATGCTATACATGAGAAGACACTACGTTTAAGCAAAATAGATGTATATAAAATACTGCAATGAATGTACAAGAAACTTCTACAACACATAACCTGCTTATAGTTAGAGTTCAAACAAAAACTGTCACATTACTTTTTGATGGATGACACTTTGAAAGACTTGTATAATATGCATCTTTAAACATAAATGCATGCGGAGATAACTAAACGTCATCTACAGAAACTTATATATAATAGCAACAATAGGTTTAATAAGAAACAGTAACCAGAAATAATTAAAAAAAAATTACTTAGGGCTTAATAGTAAGTTCAGAGTACTCCGTCGCAGGTCCGTTCGCAACTGTCTCTCGTCCCCACCTTCTTTATATTTGTTTCCAGTATCGTCCACAATTTTGTCACATTGTCCATTATCGGCCCCTCTTTTAAAACTCTGATCCCCACTTTCTACACACTTGTCTCTATTTTGTTCATTCCATCCCATAGCTGTGTCACTCCTGTCTTCACCCTTCCCGCTGACTTCTTCACCCTAACCATTTTGGTCACTATTGTATCCATTCACGTCCCCACTACTTCGTGTCTGTTTTCACCCGCTACTATCGTCTACACATTTTTCACAACCATTTCTATCTCATCCGATGTACACTCGTTTTCATACTGTACATCTCCCCTACTCTGTAAACTCTCATCCACATTTTCTACACACTCGTCCTCATTTTGTCCAATTCCATTCCAATGCTCTCCTGTCCCACCCCCAACTTTCTCCACAGAGGTTTCATGTCTATTTTCTGGTTCATATAAAGGAGTATAGTATCGGTAAGACTCTAGCACACAACGGTAACTTTCATCATAAGGTGACAAGCTCAAGTAATGTTCACCTTGACCCTCCGCCATGTGACCAAGAAACAACGTGGGTAAAGATTCATCGTAGCTTCCTGACGGGGAAATAAGACGTGTTGCTGTTGCACCTAAAGACGATACAACAACAATTTGTAAGTTAAAAAGTTGAGCTGTTCTTTGCAGAGTAACATGATCCCCGTATGTACCGGGCAACGACATCATTTGTGTATAAGCTTGAACAGATCCGACGAATGGTTCTATTGGTGAGCCATCCACTAGGTAAGGGTTAAGTTCTATATCTGAAATCAACTCTGCACGTAAGCCCTGGGAACTCCTGTGAATGCCAAGTGTTGCAAGTTGGTCCACTAACGCATCAAATTGACAGTTACCGTCGCCTGATGGATTATACCGCACGCGTAGTCCAAATTTGGCTAAAATGTTTGCCATAAAGGAAGTGAAATAATGGTTGTCAAATGCCGGTGGCACTTTTTCGGCGATATCCACCTTCACTCTAGCGTTCTCCTCAGCGATAGTTCGGTTGGTGATATCATTCAAGTGAAACCAATCACGAGCAGATATTCCATTTCGCTCATATTGCAGTCTGTACATACCGCTTTTCAAGTTGCACTTGAGTATTTTCCCTTCAGCGATATAGTGTCTCTGAGCTAGTCTGTGCTTTGGTACCTGAATGCGTACATACACTTTATCCCCAACGTTGTACAAACTTGGAGGGTGTTTCCTAACAACCTTAACAACATTTCGAATATTATTCGTGGCCTCTTCTTTTACTTTTAATTCAGCTAAAGTTGGTCTCTCTGCTGAGATAAACGCAAAATCCTCCTGCCTAACATCATCTGGGTTTTCACCATCTAGAGTATTCTTGAGTAAGTTATTGGATCGTCCAAAATATATTTGGAACGGAGACTTGTAATTCAACTCTTCCTTTGCTTCGCTATTAATAATCCGTGTATTACGTTGTAGATTTTCAACCCAGTTTGGTCCACAACGATTAACCAAAGCCCTCAGTTTTCTTCTCACTTTGAAAGGATCGAAAAAGTTTTCTCTCGCAATGTGAGGTGTGGTCTTTCCACCTTTTCCTGTGATTGGGGAGTGATAAGGACGACTTCTAATTATTTTGACGTTAAGTTTTTTCATTAATTTGACTACCACACCTTCAAATTCTTTCCCGCGATCACGTTGTAAAATTTTCGGTGGTCCGTGTTCATTATAAATCTCAGCAAGCGCTTTACCAACTTTTGATGGCTTCTTGGTCGGAAGGGGTCTTGTCCAGAGAAAACGAGAAAAAACATCGATCACAGTCAATATATAACGGTACTTCTTGCCATTGTAATTACTTTTTTGAGGATGGAGATCCACCAAGTCCACCAGATGTCTTTCTTGAATTTCACGAGCCTTAATTGGCCTCCATATAGGTCGATTTGAAAATTCCGCTCGTACTTTAGCATTATGCAAACTACGGTAGATGCGCGCTTCACTTATACCGGAACAGGATTCAGCCAGATAATGTCTGATTCTCCGGGCTCCAGCACCCTTGGTCTGTTTGAAACATCTGTAGACAATTCGGTCAATATCTTCCTTTCTTGCTACAATTTTCCCATTGAACATAAGCGTATTGTTTTCAATAGTAAAACTGGTTGGATCTGAAATAGAAATAAACAGATCGGTATAAGAGCATTTTGACATTATGTGGAGGAACAGACTGCCTTCTTTACTAAGTTGATGTTTGCGTTATTTCCTATCTACGACAAAGGCAGGAAGAAGATCAGAGCAGAAAAATAATTGTTGTATTATATTGTTGACATGAATTATTTCATGGAAGATTTTAAAGATACAGTATATCTGCCGCATATCTGCCCGAAACGGGTATTAACATACTTCTTTCTTCTTTTTCCTTCTGGCTCTTTTCCTTTTATTTTGCTCTATTCTCTTCAAATCAATACTTTTGCATGTATTGTTTATAAGTCTTTTTCAAATTTAAACGGTTGTTCATAATCGTGCTCCAATTATTTGCCGCATTTAATTGCACGTTTGCAAGTGTCTTTGAACCTTAAATTAGGATGTCCAAGTGATCTTGAACCACAAGAAAGTTCTCCATACATTATATTTTTAACTGGTCTTTCATCAACAATCCTTGCTACATGGCCGAACCAGCGCAACCTATTCCTGACAAGTTTCGACTCTATGTCCTCAACACCAGCTAGTTCCAAAACGTGGTTACTGATGAAATCATCCCGCTTAATCTCCATAATTAATCTCAGATGTCTCTGTTGAATAGTGCGCAGTTGACGAACTTGATGACATTAGACATTGGATGTAACTTTTATCTTGGTTTCTGCTGTCAGATCTCGAGAATCAAATACCCTCTTTCTGAGTCAAATGCAGATGATGTGCCCTGGATCCGAGCATTGATTTCATTTTTCATTGAGCAGTCTTTGCTGACTTAACTGCCTAAAATAATTGAAGTGGTCGACATTGATTAACTTCACTTCATAGATAAGGAAATCCTCTGGTACACATGCATTCAGTTGATGTGTTAATCTTAGAACCAATTTTCTTTGATAATTATTATATATGCAATTAGGAGATGCTGCAAACCTACTGGGCCGGGTGTCACTGAATATGGCGATGTCATCTGCGTACTGTGCTTCACGTAAGTAGTTGTTGGTAACTTTGGACTTTGCCTTTAACCTTCGTAAATCAAAGATATTGTCATCATAACGAAAGCGCACCTTGATGCTGTATGTGTGCTTGATGTCCTTAAAACCAAGATAGAGAAGAACAGCAGCATACATGCAAAATAAAGTAGGTGCAAGCTTGCATCCTTGTTTCACTCCGCTATTGTACTTTAAATCTTGAGTACGTTCACCATCTACGATGAGTTGAGCATGTGCGTTAGTGTAAAATGTCTTGATAATCTGTACAAATTTTGCAGAGCAGCCTCTATAGCATAATGTCAGCAAATACTATGCCTCTGTAGTTGCCGTCTTCTTGTAGAAAATTATGATGTTACAATCTATCAGATTTGCAGGAATGTTCTCTGGTGTAATCCAGAACGTTGTAAATAGAGTTTTAAGAAATTTTCTTAGACCTTTCCGCCATAATCCAGGATTTCTGAAATAATGCCATCTGGACCTGGACTTTTGCCAAGTTTAGTTTTGTTCAAGCAGTATCCAGCTTTTTGTGAGTAGGACGGTCGTCAAGATTTCAAAAATAACATTATCTTCTATATCATTAAGAATGTCCAAGTCAACATCGTTGGTAGATTTAGAAGTTTATTAAAATGTTCAACCCATCTATATTTGCAATTTTCTGGAGAAGTAACAGTTCACCATTTTTATTTTTTAACTGCCTGTGAGCTCTTTGTTCTAGAACCGTACACTGTGTTAAGTGTGGCATAGAATATCTATGATTCCTTTCCTGTGAGTAACGTTCTGCATCTTTTGCCTTTTTCTAGAACCACTTGTTCCTTAATTTCTCTTGCACTCACGAAGGGCATTCCTATTCATCTTTTTGTCTTTAAGCAGCCGTTTTATTCATCTCATCTTTGTCACCAAACCAATCATTCTGTTGCTTCTTTTTCCTTCCAGAAAACGTTTTCGCTGCATTTTGTAGCATACCTTTACATTCTTCCAATTTTTTTTGTACATTCTTTCAATTTCTAAGTAATGAATTGGTTCATTCTTTCTTCTCGCCGGTAAGGTTGGTGTTGGGTCTTTTTGGTGGCGCTTATAAGTGCCCCCCCCCACCCACTTTGAAAAACGTTCCGCCGGCCCTGCATCTATATTAGCAATTTTTGGAGAAGTTAACAGTTCACCATTTTTATTTTTTAACTGCCTGTGAGCTCTTTGTTCTAGAACCGTACACTGTGTTAAGTGTGGCATAGAATATCTATGATTCCTTTCCTGTGAGTAACGTTCTGCATCTTTTGCCTTTTTCTGGAACCACTTGTTCCTTAATTTCTCTTGCACTCACGAAGGGCATTCCTATTCATATTTTTGTCTTTAAGCAGCCGTTTTATTCATCTCATCTTTGTCACCAAACCAATCATTCTGTTGCTTCTTTTTCCTTCCAGAAAACGTTTTCGCTGCATTTTGTAGCATACCTTTACATTCTTCCAATTTTTTTTTGTACATTCTTTCAATTTCTAAGTAATAAATTGGTTCATTCTTTCTTCTCGCCGGTAAGGTTGGTGTTGGGTCTTTTTGGTGGCATAGTTCCTCTTTTCTTGATAGTCGGACCTCGTTTGTTGTAGCACTCTCTCTCTCTCTCTCTCTCTCTCTCTCTCTCTGTCGAGAGAGAGAGAGAGAGAGAGAGAGAGGGAACCAAACATGCAGGGGTGAGGTTGGCTTAGAGGTGAACAGGCTATAAATCATGGAAGGGCTTATAAAGGTAAAGGGTAGGAGAATAACCCATAACTTGCAGCGTCATTGTGCTGAATTGCGTATGGGCGTGGTCCGTGAATACCTAGCAGCCGTAAAGAGGCGCTTCTTGGTAGATACATGCACATCATTCCACAACGACAGGGGCTGAAATGAACCATAACATCGGCGTAACCCTCTACTCTTCCGAAAGATGCAATGGGTTCTTAAAAGTGCACACGAGCCTGATGTATACACTGGACCTCCACTTTAAGTCCTTATCCGAGAAGACTTGGTTCTACCAACCGAACCATGGGCGAGGAGCGGCTGGAACCTGCAAGCGCCGATGTTAAGGCTGTAGCTAGCGGCGCCCCTGCCTTACCGCTCGGCCACTCGACTAGCAGAAAAAAAGTGCGAGAAAAAAAAATTAAAAGCCGCTTCTAAAGCCCATGATCCACATGTAAACATATGTGTTGCGCGTTTCAACTCTGGAACTTTCTGCCCCCTCAATTACGTATCATCTCTAATCAGGAATTATTCAAATGCAGCCTTAAATCCTTTCTCTTCAAATAGTTCCAACTTCTTTCTAACATCTTCCAGCGCTGGTGACAAGCCAGTTTTTGTTTGCTTTAGTAGGCGCTTTAAAATGTGTATTATTATTATTATTATTTATAATAATAATGATAATAATAATAATAATAATAATAATAATAATAATAATAATAATTATTATTATTATTATTATTATTATTATTATTATTATTATTATTTCTGGGTACCTAGTAGTCCATATTCTCAAACTTTTCCGCAACTCACTAGGTCCCCATCACTTTTCGTCAAGAAAATTTCATAAGTCAAGAAAGTTTGTAAGTCAAGAAAATGACTGCAAATTGTTGAAATAAACTGCATAAATGACCCAGGTTTTAACGAAAGAGCGCTGTACAGCCAGAGTACATCATATTTTATAGAAACGTACTGGTATTTCTGCCCACAAACATCTTAATTACCTACTACACGACTCGAGTGTGCGTGTCTTGATTATACTTTGAGAAGTATGAGAAAAAGTGTGCAACGATAAGATTGGTTTTCGGCACATGAAGAAGGTAAAATAAAGTAAATACATTAAATACAAAATTAGCATTATTTCTTATGGTACATCACAGCGATTAATTAGATCAATGATGATAAATTTTACTATATAAGAGTGTCATATCTGGAAATCTAGAGGTATTATTTTCCCAAATTTTACCACCTCAGCCCCAACTATGGTGGGCTGAGGTGGGTGTGGACTCACGGTTTTAAAGTAGAGTACAGTACCGTAAATACATCAAAGACAATATTTTTAAGTTTTAAAATTTTATTACACAATGCATGTATTTTATAGGACAGCATTCGTTCAGAGCTATGCTACACGATGCACAATCTTATCCTTTATTCGAACAGCTGTATTACCTTTGATGATTTATATAGGCCTCTAATTTAACAGCGTTAACAGCTATCCATCATCCTAGAAACACCTTTTAATCTTTATACATAATTGCTTCAGCTTACATAATACTTAACGTTACAGGCGTCTGTTGAGTTTTTTTTTGGACTACTGTGTGACAATCAGCCTGTGAAATAAAATGATGGGATAAAACTTCAAACACTTATTTTGAATAGATTGTGAAACGCGGATAAAGATGTATTGTTGTCTGAAAATCAGCAAGTCAGCTAACTCCTCATCATTCAAGAAACACCTTTTAATCTTTAAAAATAATTGCTTCAGCTTACATATAATACTTAACATTACATAGAAGTTTGAATTCATTCATTAAACTTCAGGTGTTCCCCAAGGGTCAGTTCTTGGTCCTTTGTTGTTTTTAATGTATGTAAGTAATCTTGAGAGTGGCTTAAACTCTACAATTTTCAGTTTGCAGATGACAAAACTGTACCATTTCAAGGCTAGTCCATAAAAGTGGTCACTGCATAAAACTTTAAAGTGACTTGAATAAGATTTTTGAATGGTCAGTTGTAAATAAACTGCCATTAAATTATTCTAAATGTGCAACCATGAGTTTAACTAGGTGTAAAAAAATTCATTCCTGTGTCAAGATGCAGTAAAGCAATGTCTTGGTTTGCAATGCTAAATCTGTATAAAGCATTTACTCTACCAGTAATAACATATTGTTGTTGTATGTGGGTGCCTAATGAAAATGTTAATATTAGTAGGGTGGAGAAGGTACAGAGGAAAGCCACTAGAATTATTAATCATAGAAAAGAAGAAACTTGGGACACTTCATATTCCTATAGACTAAAGACATTAAATAATTTAAGTACTGAAGATATATTTAAAGTTCATAGACTTACCCTTGGTTTTAAGATTATGCATGGTTACTGTCCCTCTTCCTTTAATGATTTTGTTAGATCAAGTGCTGTCTCTTATACACATCTAGATGTGTATAAGAGACAGATTGCATACATCGACATAATAGAGACATGTATTCAAGACGAATATTTTTGACACGCATGTGTCCTTCAGCGTTACACGTATGAACGAGAAATACGGAACAGATCAAAATAAAAACTGTAAGATATTAACCAAGACAAATCAGAAAATAATAGGCACGCAAAAATTTAAAATAAAATGAAATAATTCAAGATAGCCGTTAACACTGTCAAATTATATATAAATCATCAAAGAAAGTTACTGATATATATAAAAATGCTGCTTGTGGGTTCTGGGTGTGCTAGACATAGCCGGATCGCCTAATTCCTACGGCCTTGCATGGGGATTAAAGGGTCAAACACCTGAAAACTGAGCGATATTTCCTACAATCAGTGGCGTGGGCTATCCTAGTGGGTGCGCCATAAAATACTAGCTCC
The DNA here is from genome assembly GCF_011630105.1 of Anneissia japonica. Lineage (NCBI taxonomy): Eukaryota > Metazoa > Echinodermata > Crinoidea > Comatulida > Comatulidae > Anneissia > Anneissia japonica. The sequence continues at coordinate 625,897 of NW_022747660.1, read as the reverse complement.
CCCAGTCGCCCCCCACCAAATCACGCATATGTAGTTAAAAAACACCTAAAATTTTCTTATTTACGAGTTACAGCCCCAACTTAATCATCGAGCCCCACCCCATTCAGCACCCACCCCATTTCAATATTTCTAGCTAGATATATACGCCACTGACTAAAATTACGGCTCAATTATGTTGCTAATATCTTCAAGAGTCCTACTAAATATTTAGAACTGCTGTCGTAAGATCTGGGTTTTGACTCTTGGCCGCGCCTCCTGGCCGGTAGGTCATACAAGAAATTTTGAATCTACTACCATTATAAGAGAATATGCTTACTTCGCCACAACATCTGCAGCGCATTTTTTTCTTCTCTTGTACGATCTGCTACTGGCTTATTATACTCTCCACGGAGTCGTTTAAAAATAGTCTGGTACGCAACATTTGATAACGGTAAACGTCCACGGCCCTTTGTCCCAACAATGAACAACACAATTACACAAATACACATGGGCATCTTTGTAGTCATCTCAATCCTCGATCCCGGCAACCACAGGAAACAACAGCTAATGTATCAACAACCGGTAATGACGTAGTGCCGTACACTCTAGAGCTCCACCGCTGTAAAACTACGGTAAAACGAAAATCAACCAGAGCTAATGTAACACGGTCAACAGCTAATGTAGTCACGCGCATTTTGTTGTCGTATCATATTAACATAATTGTCTATTTCAGGCAAATTCGGTGTTCCCACGAACAGTGGCGTAACGATGGGCCCGGGGGTGTATCACCCACTAATGTAAGTAACATAACCTCTGTTGTAACATTAACCGCTGTTGTAAAAAAAAAATCAAACATTATGACAACGATTTAACCACAATTCAAAACAAAATTCATTAACCACAATTGTAACAATAATCTAACCACTAATGTAACAACGTATAATAGGCCTATAGAAGTCTCCAAACTGAAAACTTATGTACATTGTTCTATTAACATGTTGATGCGTTAAGGATACTTTAAAGCATGTTTATACTTTGACAATAACAATCAACAATAAAGCTAAAACAAAAACCCAATTAATCCTGTAAAAACATAAATACAACACGTCATGGGGATGCGTTAAGACCTGTTTATACTTTATATTTTAAGGCATGTTTATACTTTGACAATCAACAATAAAAAGCTAAAACAAAAACCAAATTATTCTTAAAAAAATATAAACGTTTTCTTACTAGCACGATTCAATTATAATAAAGTGTATACGATTAAAAAAAATCAAATAAAATAACATAATCATAAAAAAAACCCCGATAAAATCTTCATAGTATAAACATTTGTTTATCGTTATTCGTTATTGTTGTAGTATAACTATAGGCGAGGCATTTATCTACTCTAAAATATATAGTAGCACCCCTTTTTATATCCTGCCGTTGTTGTCTTTGAGTAACTTAATTCGGTCATGGAAATATATATTTATAATATTAAGTTTTATCCCTATAAACTTTAGGCCCAAGGTAATTTAAACTATTTCAATGTCATGGGGACTACTATGGAATTTTGCCTTCCTTTAAAATATTATTTTCTAAATGTGACAGCATGTTTTGTGAATTTTACCCGTTACCCTCCATTATTTACCTCCAATTATTTACTATTTACAATGTCACGTGACATTAACCATCCCTGTGGAATTTGAGCTTGTTCAGACCATATTTAAAATTTGACCTTTAACCTCTATATCAAAAATTAAAACATTTATTTAAAAAATGCACAACCATCATTAATGTGAAATTTGGGAATGTACATAAATTTTCGACTTGGGGACTTCTATATTATACGTTGTTACATTAGTGGTTAAATCATTGTTACAATAGTGATTTGATTTTGTTACAACAGTGGTTAAATCGTTGTTACAGTAGTGGTTTTAATGAACTATTACAACAGTGGTAGATTTTTGTTACCACAGTGGTTAATGTTACAACAGTGGTTGATTGTTGTTACAACAGTGGTTAATGTTACATCAGTGGTTGATTGTTACATTAGTGGGTGATACAGGTGGCCCTGTGGCTTTCTGAGACTGGGCCCTTTTTTGATTGAGTCGTTTGTGGGGTTTTAGATGCGCTTGTTTTTCTGATATTTGTCATTACATTCTCGATTGTTTTTAACGACAAAATAAAGTATATGATATAAGTTGCAGTTCAGCATATTTGAATAGAGAGGGAATGGGGCAGGGAGCAGTGGCGTATCTAGTGGTGTGCGCCCCCCCCCCCAGAAAGAGTCACGGTCAAGTTGTTAAAAAGCACTTAAAATCACTATAGTATAGTGATTTCAGGTGCCCAGTTAAGGGGGCGGTAAAAATATTATTTTTTAGCGCCCTCTTAACTGATCATTGAGCACCCCTCCTCCGCTTCATTTTTGCGCCCCCACAAGACTCCTAAATACGAACTTTCACAGATCTGTACGACCTCAGCCCAACCATGGTTGGAGTTGAGGTAAGGAGGTAAGAACAGTTATGATTATGGCACCTCTAAATTTCCAGAAATGGCACTCATAGACTTAACATTTGAGTATAATTTTTCTTCGTTTTGCAGTAATATGATATACAGCATAATTATGATTATGATCTTACAGTCGCTCTCAGACATATATGCTGTTATGTATATCAACAAAGCCCTTTTGGGTAAGGGTGCTAGATCGAGGACCCTATGAGTAGGGGTACCTTCGGGGCCCTGCGGACCGCCGAACGAGAGCGCATAGGCGTTACGCCACTGCCCACGAACATGGTTTACTCTGACAATGTGACTATATTATTATTGTGCTCATCCTTTTTACTCTCTGCTAAGAAAATTACTAAAGTTTGTTACAATCATCTCATTAATAATATCAAAATCTATCCACAACATGTAATAGGCCTACATAAATGGCATGAATCATTAGGTGAATGTGACAACTCGCCCGATTTGTTCACAATAGCCAGCAAAATGTACAACTAATTGTAGGCTACAAATTTTCCAGTACAAGATAATTCACGAATTTCAGGAACAAATAAATTGCTACACAAAGTAGGCCTAGATCTTAGCGATAATGATCAATGCACTTTTTGTAAAAAAAAGTCAGTAGAAACTATATAGAACATATTTTTTATGAATGCCCGTGTGTACGAGAGATATAAGCTTACGTGAGTCAATATATTGATATAAATTTGTATCGCCCATCAAATTAAATAAACAAATTATTCTGTTAGGAATAAGTAAACCAAATAGCGAAGCTTTCGATCATATTTTGTTACTTGTAAAACAATTTATTTATGCAAAAAGTTTGTTCAACAGTCGGATTCTCATGGACTTGAAATGTTTCTCAAATAAAAAATATCAATTGAGAAAGGTATAACAGAAAGAGAAAATGTACTAAGAAGTGTAGTTTTTTCACCTTATTATTAAATGAAATTAATATCATAATTTAATCTGTCATCACAATCATTTTTTCTTTCTTGGCTCTATAACTTTTGTTCTCATTTGTTTTTACAATGCTGTAATCTCGTTTTGTTTTGTTATTTCTGTAATCAATGAAGGAAATGTATAAAAAAAAATGATTGTGCTGTGTTACAACCGTTATTGTAGAAATCAGCTAATGTAAGAACAGCCGTTAATGTTGAACAATCCATCGCTTATAACCCCACCCCCGCTAATGTAGAAACTAACAGTATACGGTATACTAAAGAAAATCAACACTCAAGAGCTAATTAACGAAAATTGCTTCACCACTATTGTAACTACTATCGCCAGCAAATATTTCAATATGATAATATCATTGGAAGAAAACAAAATTATGTTGCCTGCACATTTCCTAAGCCTGTGAGGGATAAAAAATGGCCACTTGTAATACTTAATGCTTTTAACAGCTATTTAAAAAAAAATTCTATGATTAATGATCGCTTTCAAATTACCAGCCAGGTAGGCAATCGGTCGGTCAGTTATTCTGCTCATTGAGGATTAGTCCCCATTGTTTAACATGCTAGGCCTATTTACCGCCGATTTATGTTGATTTTTATTGATTTCTAATTTTACAGGCAGTTAAATAAAAAATAATAATGAATTGTCTAATGGTGGACTTGTTGTTACATCTCGAAGGTTATTGTCAAATAAATTATATATGAATCTCTTTCACGATCCTTACTTGCCGTTATTATTGTACAGTTCGGTCAATAACTGGTGCTGTCACCAGTATAGAAGTGTATCAGCATATTTTACTGTTACAGTATTGCATCGTGCCCACCTAAACAGAAGGATCCTCTTAAAATTTCTGACGTTTGCAGACACTTCGTCTTCACGGGTCGATGTTTTCCATACTAGTGACGAGCAGGACCTCGCACAACAGTCTTGACATAGTGTGTCTGTTTTACTGAACCTTTTTTTCTGTACGCGTCACTCATTATCTCCTTCACAGAGCCGACCTTTAAATTAAAAAAGTAGTGGTTAAGAAATATTATTATTGTAGTAAACACTGAAGTTATAAAAGTGTATACACAGCGAACCCGGAAATAGTACAATTGCAAATAAGCAATGTATCCCCGTCAAATTAAAAATGAGATGCACATGGAACAATGGTAAATGAAATAGAATAGATGCTTAATTCAAAATATAAATCAAATTATTACATATAGGCCTAGCTTGTATGAACGATGACCATGCAACCATCAGCGTGGCAATCTGAATTGGCATGCTTGGATAGCTTTCCTTTCTTACCCAGAGTTCCTTCTTCCATTTCGAAAATCCATCTTTAGTGAAAAGTTCTTATACATATCTACTCAATAGGAAAAAAAAAACGCAATTAAGGAAACAAATATTTCGCACACAGTTGCACTTAAAGAAAGGAAGACATTACAAGTTTTATAACAGTCACCGACAACATTAAACAGCGGGGTAGTTAGGTGCGAAAGGGCCCCAATGCAAGATTAATTGCAGGGCCCTTTGATTGATAGGGGAATTCCCTAAAGTTCTCAGAAAGCGCTTTTTTTACCCCCTACTCCTCCTCCTAAGGCATAGGCTAGTATAATCGGATTATAACTAAGAGCTGCATAGTCGGTCTCGGCAGCTGTTCTAAACTAATAAAGAAATTGGTGGCACATAAAATTTAACTTATCGACTGGTTTGTATTTCCAAACTCAATAAAATAACTTACCATGCTTTGACCTTTTCCATTCTTTGTCGAAGCATAGATCATATATCAAGGATGTGCCTCCTAATATTTAGCGTCAATCTAGGGTGAGGTGTGTATGTGAGGCCCAAGTGGAAGTGATTTAAGGGCAAACAGTCTACACCGGATATTTAAAAAACAGGTCAATTGATCTGAATGAAACTTTCGGGAAAGTTTACCCAAGTTACAAGGAGGAAATTATTATGAGTTGGGGACGATCCAGTTGAGGGTGTAAATTTTGAGGGTCATTTAAATTGCTTACTTCTCAGTTATAAGTGGATAGAAATGAAACTTTACAGAATAATTTGTCATATCTATCTATGAGTTCAGAAATCCATTAATACGGTCGCAAAATGCTACTTCGTCGGAGGTTCTCGGGCTCTGAACCCAGCCGGGGGAGATAAACATCCTAAGCCTCACAGGCGCATCCCCCTTCCCCACATTCGTAAATTCTACCTACGGCCTGTAAACGATCTAATGGATAAAAACATGCTTTATTTTTTATTTGAAATCTGTAAAGCCTGCTTATTATATACCTCTACCTCTTTACCACTGATCATGCTACTTAAAAACCATCAGTTCCCAACAAGTGTCACGATTTAATGGGGTTGTTTCATTAACCCGTTTTTAAATATTTTTTTTAGCATAGTCCAATTTTTTTTTGCTTCGTACTTTTCGAATGGGGGGGGGGGAACTGGAGGGGCGCGAGCCACCATCATTCTCATCAACATCCTGCTTTGTTCGAACCACCTTGGTAGGGGCCGGGATTGTGCCAGGATAAAGCCGAACGGTTGACCCTTTTGATCGTAGCGGTGTTGTACCACACGATATATTACCCTATTTTTAAATGATGAACAATGTCCAAATATATTATAATTACCATTATCATCATGTTAAACAAAGAAATCATCATCATCATCATCATCATCACCATCACCTGTTTTCTGCATACTGGCAGGTTCACAGTAGTTAGGACTACATTTCTCAATTTTTTTCTATCATATGATTTCTGTTTCATGATAGCATAGCTTTCATTTGTTTACTTCAGGTCATCTAAAAACATTATTCTATTTCTTCAGCGAGGCCCATTTCCTTCTATTCTACCTTCAAGTCAGGCTCCGGAGGAAAAAAAAATTGATATGTTGTAGAACTGATTTTTTTAAGACAGAAAAAAGTAGTTTGATCAAAAACTGAGCAACAGTGAATGAGATAGCAACGGTGTGAATGAGATACAGATTTTTGAATATTTAAAAACTGGGGGGAAAAAGGTGTAAAAATGGGCGGTTATGCCCCTTTTTTCCCCCAGTTTTTAAATATTCAAAAATCTGTATCTCGTTCACCGCTCCCCAGTTTTTCGTCAAACAACTTTTTTCTGTCTTAGAAAAATCAGTTCTACAACATATAAAAAATTTTTTTTCCTCCGGAGTCTGACTTTTAATTACTACTCTTTAAAACTTTAAAATACTATTTTTTTTCTTTATTTAACAAAATGATAATGTAAGATTAAAAAATAAAATATGCGCTATATAAATGTAAATTATATTTATCATCATCATAATATGTTGTTACGAATGACTGAAAACAACGAATTATTTATCTATTTTGTTTTCTTATTTAACAAAATGATAATGTAAGATAAACAAATAAAAAACACTGAACAATAATTACAAAATATCTATTTCAATATTTCACTTACATGAGTCACATTAATTGAGGATTTTAACGCCCTTAAGATGTGTTGCTAATTGGAAAGCAATACAAGTTTTTGTACACAAGAAAGCTATAACAGCTTCAATTATAAAAGGTTTTACCATCAGCACCTAACATAGGTCTATATATTACTCAATCATTCTATTGAACAATTAAAATATTAAAAATAAATTTATTACAACCATATCATTATTAATAATATTTATAATCAAAATAGTAACAAAATAACAGTAACAATATTAACAATAATACCACAATATGAAGTTTTCTTCTGCTGTCTATGCAGACATTGAAAGCTAAACCGAGGGATCTCTAGCTCCCCTGTTCAATTCCCATCAACTGCTCTCTTTGTGTTTCAGCCGAAGGGCTGGAATGCAAGTTATGATAGCGCATTGTCTCTCAGATGAGACGTTAAAGCCGTTGGTTCTATGTGCATTATGGCCCCTGTGCATGCTGAAGAACGCAGTATATTCAGAAAAGAGTAAGGGATTGTCTCCCGGTGTACTGCACAATCACCACCAGAAGAATCGCACTGGAACATTTTTTTTTTCCAGACTTTCATGGGTTCCCTGTTGTTTACACTGAATAAATCCATCCATCGAGACGCCTTAAACTTGAGGCCTTGTTGGGAATTCAATTCGACTTATATATATTCGACTATAT
>NW_022747660.1:615919-618162 GCF_011630105.1 Anneissia japonica | reverse complement strand
ATATATATATATGTATATATATGTATAATTGTTACTATACTCTCAAACTTAATTCTATAAACATGCATTTTATTTCATTAAGCCTATTTTTTTATTTATTTTTTTTGTTTCTTGACGGTGGAGGGAAATGACCTGTCCGATTGGGGGGGGGGGGAAGGTTGTCTCCCCGCTGACACCGTCATTGTACATCAGACAAGACTCTTTTATACCTTGTTTTGCGAACCCGTGGCAGCCAATAATGATTTTGTATAAAAATAAAATTGTATTTTTGGCCAATTAGCATACCAACCGCCGCCAAAAAATAGAAATATAAGGTTTTCTTTATTTTTAGTACGGCCGCTGCTGCTTTGAAATCTCCAAAAATAAAATATGTATATTTCTTCATAATTATACAAATTTAAGCATTTACCCATCCCTTTACAACAATATAGAATATATTTACATTAATCAATAAAATTTTATTTTTATTTTATCCTCAATCTGGGTATTTTTGGCAAAACCAGTTGCTAAATAAGAAAACACAATTTTATTTATTTTTTTTTTCACCCTCCTCTGATGATCTTTAACAAAATAAGTCTGTGAAACAAGGTATTAAAAAGTCTTGTATTGTGCAATAAAAAATTGTCAAAAAAAGCACCATTTTATCAGGCTCGGTATGGACCACAATACAATTTTACTGGAATAACAGTGAATCACATCAAGTTTACAAATCATCTGAAATTTGTTCGGAGCTGTTTATACAGAAATTCTATCATAAAATTAACAAATAACTTAAGACACAGTTCACTAATTTTATATGGCAAGTGTAATTACTGTGGGGTATAACAAACAAATATACAAATTGCACATCACAATTATAATGATAATAATATTAATAATAACGATAATAATATTAATGATGATATTTAACAATCAAATCAACAACATCCACTACAACAATAACAATAATATCAATGATGATAATGGTGATGATGATGATGATGATGATAATAATAATACTAATAATAACAATAATAATAATAATAATAATAATAATAATAATAATAATAATAATAATAATAATAATAATAATAATTTCACTAAATCAGACTTCAGGGGAATACCTTTTGTGTTATTTTCCACTTAACATCATTTTTTTTCAATTGTTCTCTAATTTCTCCATTGTCTAATTTCCCCTTAAGGCTTTAGTAACATAATAATAATAATAATAATAATACTTATTATTATTTGTCTTTGAATAGATTCATGTTACAGAAAATTTTTGGATAATTATTTCTTTTTAAATGCCAGAGAAAGGAGAGCTTAAATGCATATGAAATGTTGCAGGTATGTAACATGTTGTTACATTAGTTAAACAAAAGAAAATTATCCAAAAATAATTCTTTATTTGTCGCGATTCAACTTTGAAATCGGAAATTGAAAATTTGGGCTGGAACTTTATGGCCCACAGAAGCTACCTAACCTAACTACATAAATACAAACATGTTCCTTAAACCCACTTAACTCTCAGTGTTAAGAGTATTCAAGAGCAACAAGACTAGGTAGTAGGTATATTACCTGTCAACTTTATTATAAAAATATCTTCTGTAACTATATTTAACCAATGATTTAGGTATACACAAACACCAGTATTCTAATTAAGGCAAGGTTTGTATTGCTATATGGTACATGGTTTTCCTGATTTAACACAATTTTATCACTTGTAAGTACAGGATTTAACATCATGATGAAATCAGGTAATCACTGCTTGTATCATTATCTCTCCTGAAAATACAAACATAAAGATTAATTTAATTTAATTAACAAATAATGAAAGACAAACTACTTCAACTATAGGGCAGCATAGCTAAGCTGGGCAAAATTATGTACGCACTGACTAGTCAAGATCACTTCATTCCTGGTCATTAATGCTTTACTTTTTTAACCTGAGGGCGACATTTAAGATTTTGGCCTTGTGTACATAACAATTATGCATGTTAAAATTCTCTGTAGGTATATACTTATTGGAAAAGAGTAGGAATTTCTCATGGATAGATCATCACCAACATGGATTAAAATACTTTTCAGTGAGGTCCCCATCAGAACACACCCAGATAATATTAACAAATACCAACAATAATAAATCCTTACTTAAACCAAAGATAAAAATAAATAATACTATAAAATAAAACTATAATGATAATATCAATTAGAATGACCACATTTATTTTTTTAATTGTTATTATTAATTTAAATATGAGGTA
>NW_022747660.1:608816-615397 GCF_011630105.1 Anneissia japonica | reverse complement strand
TTATATTTCTCAACTTATCTGTTTTTGAAGTGTCTAGCATTGGGATAAAAGAGAATCTCTCTCTTGTTATATGTAATCGTTTTAAAGGTATCTTGCACCTTGAATATTCTATTACGAAAATGATATCTTGTATTTGAAATTCAGTGACCTGTCAACTTACCTTCGACCAAAGCATCTAGATAAGCATGACCTCTCTGGTGTCTCAGATGGAACTCTAAAGCACCCAGACTCTGGAAGATCTGTGCACTTGTTGACAAAAGTCATCAATTCACTCATTGGCCATCCATTTTTCTGATAATCCTGAAGGGAAAAACACCTTGTTAACAATTGGTTAAGCTCTGTCTACACTGTCAAATTTTCTTTGACAAAGAAACTGTTGTGTGCCAATATATAGTCATGATGTACACATACAGTTGAATTTGCCTAAGCCGAATAAAAAATGGCATTGAAAAATTGTATGACTAGATAAAATTTGATCTTACAGATCATTAAGGGAAAACACAAAAATCCGGCATGTGAAATAAGATCGACTTAGAAATGATTTGAGTTAGGCAAAGTCGACTTAGGTAAGTTTAACTGTATATGGTCATGGTGTGATGTCCTTATGACTATAGTCACATGTTCTTGTAAAATAAAATTTGATAGTCTGGACAGGGCTTTATAAAAGCAGTACAAATAAATAGCCCTGATTCACACAACAAAAAAGGTAGTAAATTTTAACAGGAATATCTGATCCAATCTTTTCCTACAGAAATTTGTCACTTACACACAGCTAATTATAAACTACTAAAAGTGTGGTACAATTGATATGCACAGAATGAAGATACGCATGATTCCAATGTGAAAGATAAGCTGTGCCACTTTTACCATGCGCACAGATCGTTGCTAAAAGTAAATGTAGGTAGGAGTATAATTCATAACTTGTAGAGTCATTGTGCTGAATTGTGTATGGGCGTGGTCCGTAACTACCAAGCTGCTGTAAAGAGGCGCTTATAGTAGCTACACATGTTCACATTATTCCACAACGACTGGGGCTAAAATGAGTCATATTATTGGGGAAACCCCCTACGCTTTAGAAAGATGTAATGGGTTCTTCTTTAAAGTGCACACGAGCCAGATGTGTACATTAATGGACCGCCATTTTAAGTTTTTACTCTAAAAGACTTGGATCTCCCACCGAACTCTAGGTAAGGAGCGGCGTGAACCAGCATTAAAGACTGTAGTTAGCAGTGCTCCTGCCTTACGGCTCGGCTACTTAACTCGCCCCAAATATCTTGGAAACTTTGCAAGCCTTTTTAAGGTCTGTTTTTTTACCGAGATATGATTGTATTTGTACTAAGGTGTGCAGTCTCACAAACCAAAATGTCAATGCTAGGGGTCATATCTTGGTGCAATTTCTTAATATTTAGTATGTTTCTATCATATGAATCGAGTGTAAGGTATACTTATTTACATGTAACAATTATCATTTTTTTTTTAAATTATTATTTTTTTTATTGACAATCACCCTAAACAAGGGTAATGAAGCCACTCAAGGTTAAAGGGGTTACATATTTAAAAGAAACCGGTTCACAAGAGATTTAAATTGAAAAGGTTGATAAACAAAAGGAAAACAGAATGAAGGCAATGAGTTCCAAAGAGAAACAGAACGACAGCTGAATGCATATGAAAGGTCTACAGTCTTTTTTGAAAGAACGAGTCAGTGGATGGGATGTAAAACCAAGACGAGAAAGTCTTACGTTGTGGCAAGAGAGAAAACAAATCCTCAGTACAGTGATGGTATGATGGTAAACAAGACGAGACAGTGGCAGCATTACTAGGGAACGGGGCATTTGCCCCCCCCCCCCCTGAAAATTTTCTTTCCCCACCTCTAGTTTACCCCCACCCCCTCAGAAAGACCAAAAACCATCGGAGAGAAAAAAATTATAATATATATTTTCTACATATTAGTAGACTATCTACCTGTAAAATTGATTAAATAAGCCTCCAAAATCCCTAAATTGTCATATTTTTCAGGGGCTTCTCCCCCTGGACCACGCCCACCTTAGGCCACCCCAGCATATTGCCCCCTAAAATTTTAGCTTTCCCCTTACTTGCTCCTCCCAGATTTCAGACGCTGGCACCGCCACTGATGATAGAGTAAACTTAAACATCAAAATTGTATTTCTATTCTACCATTATACATTAAATATAAATTTAACAATTAACCTACTTTTAAAGTTTCATAAGTGTCCATGATAACAGCGATGAATAGACTGAGAACAACATAGATGAACAAACTAATGAAGGAATACAGATATGCTTTGCTGAAGACCCAAATCATGTAACTCTTTTTCGACATCTCGGCAAATGTGGCAAACATGTCATCACCATTCACAAGTGAGTACATACATTCTAATGCTCTTGTTAATGTACGAAACTGTAGAAAAAAAAACATCCATCAACAATTTTAATATAAAACATGTTTTATTTATTAACATTATGGGAAATGCTTAGGAAATATTAATAAGAATGAGTTTCGCCATTTGATGCATTCATCCCTGTAAAAGTTACTTAGGAAGGTCAATTGCTGTATATTCTCTCACCCTTGAATGCACAAACTTAAAAGCTTATATTAGGATAGAAAAGAGTATTTTACCATAAGTCATTTAAAAACTTTAAGACATTTTTTAGCTAACCTAATTTTATAATGAACGCAACACGATGAGGTGCGATAAAAAGGGATGACAAACCACTTAAACTGTCACCGATTATCAGCAAACAGGGTTGAATTTATAGGTGAGCCTTGTGATTCCATTATGTTTTATGAGATGTTTTAAAGAAAACTGGCATTTTCTATTTAGTATTTGACGTTTATTATCAAGGACTTGAATAGCAGCAGTACAATTACCTAGATAGATTGTCTATATTTACACTACAGTACATCAAAGCTAAAAAGTAAAGACCTACCTTATAATGATAAGGACCTAGCACAATCCAACCACAAAATGCATAGCCCATGTATATTGTTCCAGCACATATTAAGAACCTCATCATATTTGGCATTGCATTTTTCATTGTCAAGATCAATATCTGAAAAAAAATAATTTATTCACTTATTCGAGAGTGGTGCTTATAAAAAATATTGGTGTGGCCCTTTCCATGCCATGTTCCCATGTTATACCTATCTCATGTATTCCCATAGTCTATATAGCCTATATATGGTCATGATGTGGTGTTATTGTGTCCATATTCAAGCATGTTAAAAAAAAAAAAAAAATAACTGGAATGGGGAGTGTATTGTAGTTGATTGACTTTACTTACATTGTAATTTGAAGAGAAACCCAAATACCGCAAGATTCCACACCAGACCAGAAGACATCCAATTCCAAGCAATACACTGCATAAATCATAACTTGAAACATTCTAAGATAATAAAATGAAACACAAAACCACATGCAATTGTTTATAGCATGTACTCTGCTTCTATCGAATACAGTATAAAGCTCTACCCAGACTATTACATTTTCTTTGACAAAAAATTGTTGTATGCCCATATATAGTCATGATATGCCCATATATGGTCATGAGGTGATGTCATCCATACCATATTTAGATATATCACATGATTATGTCAAGCAAAATTTGATAGTCTGGACAGGGCTTAAAGTATTCACATCGTTTTCAATGGCTCCCTCAATTTAATATAAAAGTTACAAATACAACTACTCAAACCATATGCTACGCTCCTGCCTCGCTGTATACATGAATTTGATTGCATACTATATATTTCATTCTAGTTTACTTGGCCTCTTCGTAGTAAGGCTTAGTTAATAATTTATTATTATTAATAATGGTTAATTAAATAATATTAGTGGATGTAATAAATTTGTATTCTAGGCCTAAAGGTGCGCATTTCCTATGGCAGGCATCTTGTTGAGTACTGATTCACAACTCTACATCGCTTCATTGCATAGTTAGCACTCTAATTTGAAGGCTCGCAATCTATGTGCCATGGCCCAATTTTGGGCCACAAAACATTTTTTTGGGGGGGGGGGCCGTGAAGTCCCCCAAATGAGAAAAACATTTTTGTTAAAATGCATAATAAACATGCAGTTTATAGAAAATTTTGACTAATACAACGGATAATAATGTAAAATTTGTGTACATCACAAGGAGGTAATTTTCATGATCAGAACTTCTTGCCAGGTTATGTCCCTGGTGCAGCTTGGTTGAGGCTTGGTGCCTAAAATCTCAAAGTAGGCTGTGAAGTAAAAAGGTTGCAGAATTTTGCACTAGCTGATATAAAACCTCTATGCTAACTTACCTTCTGTTCAATTTGCAGTTTCAACATTGAACCAAACATCACCAGCAAATCGCTCACTAGAATCTCAACAAGCCAAAAGTCATAGAACTTAAGCCGATCACTGGATGTCAATGATTTGTTGAACTTCTCCAAGAAAAACTTAACTGTTTTCTGGAAATATCATCGATAAAATATATTTTGCTCTGTCCAAACGAGGCATGTTGGGGCAAAATGGTTGTAACAAAGATTGAAATTCAAGTTATAGGTATTTTCAGGTACCTGAGTATGTGATCTTTAAAATGAGGGGTCATTCATTAATATTGGACATTTCAAGCCTAGGTTATTGGAAAGTGAAAGTACAGTACTCTTAGAGTCAAGATAAACATGATTTTGAGTAATTGCCTTTCGAAGTCATTTGTGCATACATTGTTTAATAGAATGAACTATGAAAAATAACATTAAATAAACAATTTGTTAACCACTTCCAGAACTAATACTTTGGGACATGATTAATAAGACATTACTGTTGATCTATAGTGAAATACAAATTTGGATTTTTAGGCAATTTTTGAGGTCCCATATTTTATACCTTATTTACTTAATACTGGACTGTGCGACAACTTAACCATTTCACCACAACATGCCTCAAATAATAAATTCTTTGAAAAAAAAAAAAAAATAAAAAAAATTATTGCCCATATATAGTCATGATGTGCCCATTTATGTTCATGATGTGATGTCATCATGACAACATTTTAAATATGCCTGTCACATTTTTTTGTCAAATGCAATTTGACAGTGTGGACAAGGCTCAAGATGCACACAACAAGCATGTCCTGAAGTGTAAGATTTTGGGCTTTAAGTCAAAAAATCAACTTCCTGAATTCGGACAGTGTGTCATATGCCCATATTTGGGTGTAATATGACAATGACATCATCATGCCTATATGGGCACTCTCCGCACAATCGTATTTTATGTGACAAAGTTTTGTAATGTGCCCATACTGGGATGATGATGTCATATTACACCCAAATATTTGTCACACAAAATGTGATAGTGTCACCAGAGATTAAATAATAGTTGTGGTAATTTGAAGCATTATGACACTGATTAATAATGTATATAATTAATATAGGTATTTATATTTTTGTTATTTAAAATTTATATTTTGTCCATTGCAAATAATAGTACTTAATTGTTTATATCTTTTCGGAAATTGTTTCAATTTTTTTGTATATACAATCAATATTAATGCCTCTTTATTTCCTAATGCAGTGTAATGCAATCAAATTCAGCTATTTTCTTTCGATTGTAAATTATATACCAGAATTAAAAAAAGGAAAAAAAAAAAAACACTATTGTCTGAATGTTTTAAAAGAACAACTGAAAAAAAAAATCTCACTTTTTTCATCTTGCGAGCATTACACAAGGATCTGCAACACAGCACAAACGATAGAAGAGACAACAATGCCACAACAATGTCAAACATCATCAGCAATTTTCTAGTTGTATTATAACTGACATTGTCTACAAAGAATTACTTAAGATGAATGAATTTAGTCATATAATGGATTTAATCAAAGCTAATGTGTATCACTGAGATCATTATAAGAATTCATGGAATTAAGACCACAAAAAATGTTAAGTTTGCTAAATAATAACAATTTTAAAAGTACAGACCGGTATTAACTGTCATTATATTTTGTAAAAGGATTTGTGCACTCTATAAATCTTATAAAATAAATAAATTAAAATTGGCTCAAATAGTAGTTCTTTTTAAATATGTAATTCCAATGGAAGTAGATATTGATTTTTTGGGGTTATCCTGAGCAGTGTATGTAAATGTTAACATGTTTTCAAATCCTTTTTCTGCTAAATTTGTCATTTGTTATTGTTTATGATCTGTTTTTTCCCCAATATTGACCAAATGAATAAATAGCCAAGAGGTAGATCAGGAAAGTGAAAAGTAGTATGGCAAGATATGGAATGTATGGTATAGCTACGAAGAGATGTTCATCAAGATGTAAACTGAATAGGTTTAAACTTCGAACCTACCTCCTTCAAAGCTTCTAGTACATTGTAATCGAAATTCATGTGCCTGGTTAATTTCAGGTTTTATTCTTCCATTGTGCTCTTCATTTGAGAATAAAATCTAAACAAATATAATTCAGTGTCATAATAATTATCATTAATATTATTACTATTACTTATATTATTATTACTAGTTACATTAGTCTCTTATACACATCTAGATGTGTATAAGAGACAGAGTTATAGGTATTTTCAGGTACCTGA
>NW_022747660.1:586135-608684 GCF_011630105.1 Anneissia japonica | reverse complement strand
ATATATATATATATAACAATTTTCTTTTTGAGTGTGCAGCACAGTTGACTTTTGGGTGAGTTGAGTGGCCGAGCAGTAAGGCAGGGGCACCTCTAACTACAGCCTTAACATTGACACGGGTTTGTGCCGCTCCTGGTTTTGCTTCATAAATCCAAGTCTTCTTGGATAGGGACTTAAAAAATGGGAAGTCCAGTGTACACTGGCTGTGTGCACTTTAAAGAACCCTTTGGATCTCTCCGAAATATAGGGTGATCCCAATTCTATGGTTCATTTCAGCCCGTCATCGTGGAATGACGTGAACTATATGCCTCTCTATGGCTGCTAAAGTACTCGCCAACTTCATCCATACACAATTCAGCAGCAATTTATGGGTTTCTCCTACCTTTACCTTTAGTCTAGGACATCCAGAAAAGAATCAGCATAATGAAATGACAGCCTATCTTAACATAAGCTTTTTTTAAAAAAAATATTTGTCATAATTTATAGTTCTTGAAGGTTTTGCTACTCCACTAATATGAGCAAAATTGATAAGTTTTGGAGCAAGGGTTTGTTTATAAGCACTGCCTCTCTAAACTGATGGCAGGGGTAAGAAAAGTGAAAGAGGCATTTTTAACTTACTGATATATGGAATAGTATGCAATCTGGTGATGAGAAATGTTTCTCTGTTCTCAGAAGAAAACTTTTCACAGAAAATTTCAAAGTTGCACATACTAATCTAAAAATTGAGAAAGAAAAATAAAGAAGAAAAGCATAATAATTAAATATTTGTAAATGTAAATATCGGCGCTGGTTGGAGCTTGGCTCATGTGCACTTTACATAACCCAGTACATCTTTCGAGATGAGTAGGGGGTTACCCCAGTGTACTGTTTCATACAGCCCATGTTGTGCATAAATGAGAGATAGAAGCTGGTACTGGTTTACCGGGATGAGACCCAGGAAAGCAGCAAGTCACTGTACGAGCTAGTTCACACCTCAAGCGTTTTCAGACTTTGGTGTAAAGCACTATATTCATCAAACTACATTACATTAAAGATGAGCCCACAAAAATACTGCAAGAAAGGAGAGAATGTGGCAGGCTAAAAACATTGCAGGTGTGAAGAGAGCAGCCTATAGCTCAGTCAGCTAATCTGGTGGTAGCCACTGTGTGTGCGCTGAACCGCAAAATTTGTTACTGACCATTATTTTCGTAAAATCAACTTTATTGACAATAGAAATTAACATAAATTAGAGTGTGTTTATTTGCGATAAGTTTATCTACGCGACAAAACAAACATGGACGATTGCATTAATATAATGCAAATTAAATTTTAGAAAATAACATTAATATTTGCTTACATAAAAGTAAAAATAATTCCAGGCTACACTAACAGAAATAAAAAAAAAAAACAAAACCTAAACCTATTTGTTTACGATAAATCCCAAATACTACAAGAAGAAGGAACCTTGAACTTTGACTACGCTGGCATGCATCACAGCACCTACACAGCTATTTCTTTTTGTTGAGTATTTACCAGACTTCTATTAATCTGGTCATTTTGTTGAGTAGGATTTAATGAAGAACGACCAGATGAATACGACCACTGATATGAAAAAGATGGCCTAATAAATGCAAGTTGTCGTGACAAAGTGAGTCTTGTTGTGTTCCAGGTCAATTTTGATATATCCAAGAAAATATATCCGAAGTGATATTTTGACAAAAAATGTTTTTGATTTCTGATAAGTTTAATATGCATATTTCATAGTAGCAAAATGTTCTAAGTTTAGTTACATTAAGTAAACATGTATTTAAGGCACATTTTGTAAATTGATAGGAAAACCAACATAAAATTTATCTGTACTTAAAAATCATTTTACTCTGGTTTTCCTCACAAATGTCTGTAACTGACAGGAATTCTTTGAGGCCCTACAGTATGTGCATTTTAGAGATATCAGACAGGTGGACTGACAGGCAGATGTTGAAGCTTCATTTTGACTATTTTGAAAATTGTATTATTTTATTCAAAGTACATTAAGAATATATTAAGCATATAATTTTTACCTGTCAAAATTTATTTCTGGTTCGTTATTTATATACAGAAATTCTATCAATGAGAAGTTAGATGTATGAACTGGAATGTCCAAGCAATCTGAAATATAAAACATAAAACTGTTATTTCATTTCTTCTCTATCTTCCCTCAAAATCGAAAATGATAAAATGAAAAATGTAACTGTAAAGACCAAATAGAGTATTATTTGTATTATTTTATTATTATTGTTAGATTTAATATTCATCTTATCAATATATGTTTGATTCTGTGTGAAAGTATATAATTAGAAAGTTTGAATGTGATGCTTGAGTGATATGAAGTTGTTCATGTTTGATTATGCGTTATTAAATGCAGGTGGGTCACATTGTAATTGCAAATTACAATGCCAGATTGCGAGCCAGATTGTTGTTAGGCCTACACGTAGGCAGTGGCGGTGGTGTGTTGGAACATAGATAGGTAGGCTACGGTTGGTGCTGGTAAAGTAAATACTTAAGTACTGTATGTTTCTTGGTTGCATAGGCCTCCTTTTGGTATGCATATAAATCACTTTAAGTGGTAGTAGGATATGCTATGTTTATGTATTATGTTATTTAGGCTTATGTACATTAATTATTTGATTGACTATGGTACTAGTTAGTTAGGCCTACATTTGGGTTACTATCGCATCTTTGTTTACAATAGGTGATGTTATTGATTTTCAGTTAATCGTTGACGTTGACATCGTTGTTCAAGTTGAAACATTCTCACGTTATTATGTCGGCACATCGTCACACATTAACAAATAAATGTAATCATAAAGCAACCACTGGCAATCGTTGACGTTGACATCGTTGTTCAAGTTGAAACATTCTCACGTTATTATGTCGGCACATCGTCACACATTAACAAATAAATGTAATCATAAAGCAACCACTGGCAGAACTTGTTATTTGTTCTGAACAGTAACAATCAAATAAGGTAGAATATAATATTATGTGAGTGCAACATAGCTTTCCAGTGGGAAAGAGGACACCCGCCTAGGAACCTTGGACCCACTGTTCGGAAAAAAAGAATTATGCCGTTGGGTAACACTGTTTTAAAGAAAAACATTTTTCTTTAGTCTGAGAGTGTTGATTCTTATCATTTGAGGGTGAGGTAAATTCAGACGCCCTATACAAAATTTGGAGCTCTTATCGGGGGGCCTTGGACCCCTCGTCGAAGAATTTCTGCACTGCAGATTTTGGTCCTTGGTTCTACCGCTGTTCTTCATGTGTTTCAGCTGGAGGGCTAAAATGTAAAGTTGAAATTATAGCTTAAACTTTTGGAATTGTGAATATGGCCTATGTGTGCATTAAATATGTAACCCTGGGATATAAAATTTGTTTTAAGGTTGAGATATGCAGGCTATTAGAAGCTTAGAGGAATAACGCCCAATGTATAGTTTGTTTAGGGTGGGTATATATGCTGGTTAATCAGCCAAGTACTGTAGAGTGACATTCATGATGCATAATTATTGTATTGTATTTTTGTATTTAAATTGGGATTTTGCAGATATTAGACCAAGATGGCACTTGCAGCAATAAAAGAAATTGAATGGAATTGAATTAGTTTTTTGGAAAACAGCACAAGATTCGCTGTATGCTGTATGTATTGTCGAAATCACAACCAAATGTAAACCACTAAAAATAAGTATTTTACAATGAATCAACCTAAACCAATCCTGAAAATGACAAGGATCACTGAAAAAAAATACAAAATTTGTGTGATGTGCCCATACAAGGCCATGTTGGTGTCATATTACACCCATATATGCATATCATTTGTCACATAAAATTTGATAGTATGGGTAGAGCTTTAGTATTACTTACATTCTACAGTATTTATATTCACAGAATATGAATTGCTTGCTGTTGTGATATTTTTGTAATAAGTTTGACATAAAGTTATGTTGCAATCGTCCGTTGGACAGTCCACATAGTCATAAGATCCAATAGCTATGTCCTCCAACTTAGTAAACTAAAAAATAAGGGGAGAGGGAATAAAAATTAATTTTACATATACAAATAAATATTAAATATTATAATTGTTTCATTATGTTTTAAAAAACAATTCTTTCTTTTTATTATTCATATCAATATTATCATCATGATCAGAAAGATATTTAGAGATGAGTCCTTTGTCAGCGAAAACTACCATAAAAATTGACTTCTCTTTAACATTTAGAGAACAAACGGATATCATTCTTAGTGTTCTCCCAATTGAAACATTTTTACCAGTAAATTTACCCCTTTTGAGTGGCGTTTTATAACTTGAAGAAACAACAACACATTATTCAAAGGCTAGACATAGAATGATGTTACTTTATTGAAAGAGGGCCAGGCAAGACTACCTACTGTAGGCCTTACCATTAATTTTTACAAACTCAAAATTTTTACTGGTTGCCCGATTAAATTGATGGGTAAAACGGCTTTGGGAGAACACGGATTCCAAAATTCGTAGAATCTCATTAATCTCCGAGTTTTCAAAATCTGAAAGTCTGCTCAAATCTTATGTGTATACATAGACTTATTATTAAACAAAACAGAGAATCAGAAAAACATTTTCCACAAATTTCTATTAATAGCAACCTCACGTATATAATCTAAATCAAAGAGTTACACATCTGTAAATTTCTAGATGTTCTCCATAGATTGTTCTTAAAAGATTACTTTGGTATGCTTGACATAAAACTATGTAAAATGAGGACAAAATTTGCATGGATGTAGCAATACGATAAAAAGATCCCTTGTTTATTCAATATTTTCTCAGTGGCACCTTACAAAGTGAAGCCTAAAGTATAATTTTTTTTTTACTTTATTGATAAATAATGTTATTATAATTTATTACTTACTATTATCTTGAAATCTCAAGAATTTTCTGTGATTTTTTTTATTGTTTTGTCTTTGTTTTTCGTAAATTTAATGTTTGGGACTTCTGGCTCACTGAGTCAAGCATTTGGCTTCTTTAGAAGTCCCAGGAACTTTTTTGAGGTGTAATATTAATAAATGAAATGAAATTCAATAATTACCTGATTAACTGCGTGATTAACATGTTCATAGAATTCATCTTTTTCATAAATTGCATAAAGACTGCGTGTGTTTGGATATGCCACTGCATCGTAGCCAACATCCCACTCCAACATAAACATATGCTCAAAGGCTAGTTTATTTCCTTCTAAAAACGTCACCAGACTAAATTGGTTGTACCCAAAGAACCACAACTATGAAAATAAAATAGTAAAAATAACAACAATAGTAATACAGTCATACAACAGTAATATCAGCAAATTATATATCATCAATAATAATAATAATAATAATAAAGCACTTAATCTAAAATACCAACTAGCATTCCTCAAATACAAGGAAATACAACAAACAAAAAGACACAAATGAAAATATGTTTTTAAAAATCAATTAAGATGCCCAACCCCCACTCCCTGAAGCAGAGGAACTGGCGAAAAGAAGACATGAATGGAGGTGGCTAACCAAGGAGGCTAGGGAGCCTCGTGTTCTATGCCCCTCAGTCAAGTCAAAGTAAACAAAAATGATTGATAATTTTTCATTTTTAAGAATATTGGAACTTCCAACAGTAGAATAGATAATGCCATTGCCATGACATCCAAAAGGTGCTTAATGAAATGCATAATTATCGTATTAAGAATGATTTCTGTACTGCAAACTGCACTGACAATATCAGCCGGAACATGGAGAGCCCAATGCGACATGGACACAAACGAAGGATCGTTTTTTTTATGATGATCTACTCGGACTCCCAATGAGCAGATAGTGTCGTGTCGTCAAGCATTCACACAGGACGGAGATGGATCCATCAGCTGAAACAGTTATCTTCACAGTGTGTACCAGCATTAAAGGTTATTAGTAGATAAAGTGTATTGCGATAGATATTTGCTATTAGTATTATATTAACAATTACTTCTGTGTTGTTGTAGCATGATAGCATGATTGTAGCATGATAGCATGATTGTAGCATGATTATAATAAAACAATTTACTATTGTTATTATTATTATTATTATTATTTATATGTTGAAGCTTGCAGTACACCACACAGGTAGTTCTAAAAAGAACTGTTGTAGTTGAGGAAGTTATTTTCAGAACAACCTACGTGGTGTACCGCAAGCTTCAACTTATATGTTATATACTTCGCCATGCAAACCTTCAAACAATACTATATTATTATTATTATTATTATTATTATTATTTATTTATTTATAATATTAATAGTGATGATAATATTGTTAATATTTTAATTATTATATAATTATTGTTGTTGATTTTTTTTTTGTTTTTATTAATTAATGAACCACTGACTCAAGGGAGAACAACAATTTACAATTTCTTTTTTGATATTGTATTTTCTATGTTGAATTTGGGTTTTGCCGTGTATAAATAAAGAGATTACTTTACTATGAGGCGTGTCATCCCAAAACCAGCATCAGTGACCAAAGAATGAAAATTGACTTTAATATATTCTTATTCTCCACATTTTAAGCTTTAAAACGATGGTTGTTTTAATACTGGAACCAACTTACTACTGCCCATTAAGTATGCTTCTCTGTATTACAGTATACAATATACTGCCACACAAAACATGTTAAACAATTAGGGACAATATGCTGGTTTTGGAATGCAAGCCTCATTATGTCATCCAAGTAAAAAACTGTCTCAAATCACTTACTTGAATTGTCACCACAATGATCTTTAAAAGTTGAACTACTAGCTTCCAAGGTTTTCTTCCTTTAGCCTTATATTTTTGCCATGTGTTCATAAAGAAGTACTTTAATTGACGTCGCATACACTCTTCTTTGTTTGAATGTCCGTCTAAATAGCTACAATTCATGCTCCCATTCTCAGAAGAATCGTGTGTGTTGGCTCGTGAGCGTGAGGTTGCAATAACATTACGACTCGTATCCATTATGCTTGGCAATTCTGCAAAAATCAAGAACAGGGGAAACTTTAGGTTTTATAGTACTGCAAGAACAGCTATTTAAGAGGATGTCAGGACTAAAATTGCGAGTACCTTACTCGCGCGAATAAGCGCATGGGTGCTTAAAATATTTTTTGCCCTTTCTGAGGGCGCTTATTCAAACGGGGCGCTTATTTAAACAGGGCGCTTATGAAAACAGAGTAGAAATTGAGGGGGGGCACTTATGGAAATAGATGAAAATCGAGGGGTTCTTATGGGAAATTATTAAATTCAAGAGGTACTTTTTGAATAAAAAAAAGATTATATAAGGACATTATGAATGGTGGTTAGGCAGAAAAGATAATCGTCCAGAGAACATGACAAGAAAGCCTGAATATAATACATAACAGCAAAATAGCAGATGCAATTAGTGGTGGTGGGTAGTGGTTAGCTTGTTGGCCATCGGCCCGATTAAGATTAGCAGGATGGCAGGATCATTGTATTTTTTCTTGAAAAATCAGATGAGAATGTGCTAAAGGTCGGAAAAAGAAAAAGAGGAGTAGGACTAGGTGTAGACAAATATGTAAAAAAGAGTGAAGTTGGAAATATACTGTCTGTCCAGGGATAGGAGCTCTCATCTGTCCAAGAGAAATATCATTTTGATATTGACTTAAGAAGAATGTGTTTCCACTCTGCAGCTCAAATCATGCCAACAACCACAGTCCCTGGATTGATTGGATTATTGACTTGCTAAAAAGAAAATCTTATGATATTATTGAGGGGGAGCTAATTCAAATTAGAAGGGGCGCTTAATCAAACGGGGCGCTTAAGGAAATTTTCATGTTGTTATGCTGTTGTTAATTTTCATGCGGTTATTTGAGAGGGGCGCTTATTCAAACGGGGCGCTTATTCGCGCGAGTACGGTACCTTGAATAGGTGTTGGGTGTAATGTTTAGAAACATATTTTCCCTCACTTCATGGCCAAAAATAGTGGTGCTGTCCCCTTAATAGTAATGCCCCAAAGGAAGGGTTACTGTACATAATTAATTTTACACAGAAGCAGTTTGGCTCAGCAGGAACGGTTTGGTGTCCCAACCTTGAGATCGGGGTTTCAATCCCTTGCTGTGCATTTCGTTTGTGTCCTTGAGCAAGACACTTTATCTACATTGCTTCTCTCCACCCAGGAGTATAAATGGGTACCTGGGGTTGCCTGTTCCTGCGCTGATTACCAGAAGCAACATTTAGCATGTGGACACAATGACCAGTGAAAGGAACTGCGCTTTATAACCGCAAGGAAGAGGCACATTATAACTGCCCGTACCATACCAGTACCAGTACAGAGAAAATCAAAACAATAGCAAATGTATTTAACTGTACTTTGTCCATGTGACATGAATGCCTAACACGTAGACCAAAATTGCCCTCTAGGTAAGAATTGGTGGCCAATGCAACCATTCAGAACCACATCAAACAAAGCTGCCAGGACCTCTCAATAGCTATACTTGTCTCCAAAGACTATATAACTTTTAATCGATCCAATTGGGGTTTTTAAATAGTTAAACAGCTGATATTGTAGCTCCTAGATTCTTAAATATAAGGACAGCATAGTTACTTAAGTATTTGTTCAAGGGAACTTTAAAGTTGCAGAATGAGGAAATTAATATTTTAAAATGTATTTAATCAGCAAGAACATATTCCTTCAAATTTCCTGTTAAAAGCTAATGTAATAACTTTCTTTTTATCTTTTATTTTTTCATATTTTAAATTCTTTTTTAATTTTTTAAGTACAATGACTATGATATGACAATAGTGAACCTAATTCATACTTTATACCATTTTCAAAATGATGCTTTGCAGAGGTGGATTCAAGGAGGCACAGACAGCATACCATACACCTCTAAATTGTTAAAAATTAAAAAAATGGGAGAGGGGAAGAAGGTGGGTGGGGAAAGAGTATTGCATTTACATTTAAGTTTGAGAGTGCCATTTCTGGCCATCTAGAGCTTCTGTACTGTAAACAATTGTATCTGAATGATGGATCATTATTGTAAAATACCCTCCTGGGTCCCCCTATTTCAAATTCATAACCAAGGCTTTGGAAATTGTTTATCACACTATAGTATTTGACTTTGACTTTTAACAATGCTATTTGATAAATACTAAATAAAGTGAAAAATTAGGTTAAGAGGAATCTGAAAGTAGTGATGACCCAAATATGAAACTGGGGATAGAAATAAAGAATTCTCATTATTATGTTATTAAATGAGTTTTTGTTAAAGTATAAAAACCGCAAATTACATGACATAAAATAAAACTACTCTCTATTTCAAACTTTATGACACTTTACCTAGTTTAAATTTGAGAGCTCTGTACAATGAAAAAACAAAACAAAACAAAACAAGGAAGCAAGCAATTTATTAGAATTACAGTATGGTATTGTGATGTTAGTACTATAAAGCTAACTGGAAGTTTTTGAAAAGCAATGTTATTATGAGCTTTAGAACATAATACTGTAAATAGACTTTATTAGGGTTAAGGTCAATATAAAATGTCTAGTTCAAATTCATAAATTTTATTCCTACAATTAATAATCATTCAAAACAAAAATGTATTTTACCATATTACCCAAGCAAATACATGTGCAAAGACATAAGAAAACCTTTCGTTTATCTGTGATAATCTTCACATTTTTTTCTCTTAACTTTCACATCCTTAAGTTGAGTTGCTGTTTCCAAAGACCAAGTCCGGTGAAACAGAATCACAAATAAAAGCCTAATAAACAATTTTTAATTCTGGGACTTATTAATCCAAAATTGACCCCAAACCAAGGATTATGTACTACTAGGCGTTATTCCATATTTTAAAGCTGATTAAATATGCAACTATTCACCATGGAAGCTAGATTCTTACTTTGTGAGCTCTGTCAATTTCTTATTATGGTTAAACTGAAAAGAAAATATAATTATTTTAAATTATAAATAACAAAGTGATTAAAGAGTAATCATCATTTAAAATTTATTGCAATAAGTCTTTAAATTATACAGTAATTAAAAATGTTCTTTTTTTAAATATAAACTTCTTGTCAAAAGATTTACAGACGAAAGATCCAAGAAATACAGTTCAATTACAATATCTTAAAAAAATGTAACTGAAACTTATGAAAATAATATTGCTAGAAATAGACACATTGGGAGCCCATAGTAATCAATGAAATTTAAAGATGGGTATTTGGCTAAGTCTGCTTTACAGTAAATAGATGTGTGGTTCTCTTCTTCCTTCTTGAGTAAAGTCATTAACAAAAATAAAAAAAAAGATTTTTATTTATATTTACACATCATAAGGAAAAGGCATTAATCACCTGTAAGAGTTTGCTTTCTCTTATTTTGCTTCTTTTTTGTAATGTTCTTTTGCAACAGAAATGAATGAAAAAAAAAAAAAATTCTCTATCTGCGATTCTATAACGAACGCAACGCTACACAAGATCATTTTTAATGACGGCCACAATTAACATATGTGGCAAAGACAAGCCAATCCAGTCACTCGTAGCAAAAATGGCCAAAACATGCTGGAATGTCAGATTTTAAAAAATCTATTTTATTGCATTAAACTAACCTTTATATATCTACACATCATTGTATGCTGTTATTTTCCCCATTTTCAATGTTAAAACAATACTTTTTAGGGATTTAAAGATAGTTTCTGCATGAGAAATGCCTGAAATCATAAACTTTGACGGTTAATTTCTCATATATTGTTCTTTAAACAGCTGTGTGGTTAAACGCTTGTAACTTCATAACGAAACGTCCGATTTGAATGATTTTTTTTACCATTTTATAGCTATTATTTTACTCTCTAACACTGTATTAATAACTCAAAATCGATTTTTGCGATGAGTGACTGGTTTGGCTTGTCTTTGTCACATCGTTTGACACTCATAAGGAGTGTAGATGGATTACTCTTATGTCCGTTGTATGACACAGTGAGTGTCTGACTTAAGACTGAACATCGTTTTTTTTTTCATCAGAATCCTTCCTAAAGAAATTGAATAACATTTCCATTTTTCGTTATTTTTGGACCCCTCAATAGAACTGGCCCACAGACTAGATATCAATCTTCTCCTAAATTTGTCGTTCCTCGTCCTAAACTTTACGCTTCAAAAAATCATTTCATTATCAAACTACTTTTCTCCTGAACTCACTCATTCTTTAAGGATTCTACTCTCTCATCCTTTATCCTTTACTTTATCATTGATCCTCTTCTTATTCTGTTGCTCTCTGCTGCCTGGTGTCTTACTTATTTATTTTTATTTTCTTGTTTGTTTTCTGTTCCTTTTTTTGATTTTGTATTATTGTACTGTACACGGAAGGCCACTTCTAGTTAGCTTTGTGCTGT
The DNA here is from genome assembly GCF_011630105.1 of Anneissia japonica. Lineage (NCBI taxonomy): Eukaryota > Metazoa > Echinodermata > Crinoidea > Comatulida > Comatulidae > Anneissia > Anneissia japonica. Next base: position 597,317 of record NW_022747660.1, on the reverse strand, counting down.
AAGTTATCCTCTTAAAATAATAAATAGATACAGTAATTAAATAATTCCAGACCCGTAAATAACTGTTTCATTGTTTACCTTTTTGAAAAACAGGATTCAAATTAATCAATTATCCATTCATCAATCAATCACTCAATCAATCAACCAATCAATTATTACAATGAGAACAACTGAGTTAAGAAGTAAAAATAAAGATGGACAATTATTTAAAAACCTGTATTATTAGTGTAATAAATTCAAATTCAAATGTACCAGTATGTTGAAAATAAAATATACTGTAAATATATTTTTTTAAGCACTTCTCTTAAATACAGTACATGTCAAGCACGGATCCAGAGTTTACCCTGTCTATATCTATTTAGATATAGGTAGGGGGGAGTCTTTGGCTCCTCCTTCGAAAAGTTTTTGTTTTCTAGATGCTTTGATATACACTTCGTGCATTATGAGACGTCTATTATTGAATATACGGTGAATGTGTATTATGAGACGTCTATTATTGAATACACTCTGAATTCATAGTTCTTCCCTACTTTGCTATGGACAATTATCAATTATGATGATGAAGAAGATGACGATGATGAGGAGGAAGCTGTGCAAGACTAACAGGTCCTTTGATATATATTGTCAAGCGAGGCCTGTAGCGGAAGTTACGGTTGGGAATTTGGAGACATTATTGTCGTCGTCAAATGTTCAATGCACACAGTCGAACAAAAGTTCAGACAGAATCGATAAAGTGAAAGAGGAATCTGAATGTAGTGATGACTCAAATATGAAACTGGGGATAGAAATAAAGAATTCTCATTATTATGTTAAAATGAGTTCTAATGCTTAGTATAAACACTGCCAATTACAGGACATTACAAACTAAAACTACTCTCTATTTAAAACATTATGACACTTTATCCAGTAATTTGAGAGCTCAGGTACAATAAAAAAAAAAACAAAGAAGCAAGCAATTTATTAGAATTAAAGTATGGTATTGTGATGTTAGTACTAAAGTTAACTGGAAGTTTTTGAAAAGCAATGTTATTATGAGCTTTAGAACATACAGTAATACTGTAAATAGACTTTATTAGGGTTGAGGTCAATATAAAATGTCTAGTTCAAATTCATCAATTTTACTTCCTACAATTAATAATCATCCAAAACAAAAATGTTTTGTTTTTTGTTTTGTACCATATTACCCAAGCAAATACATGTGAAGACATAAGAAAACCTTTTGTTTATCTGATGGTAATATATCATCTGCACACTTTGTTCTCTTACATCCACTTTCACATCCTTATTAGTTGCTGTTTCCAAAGACTTTGCACAAAGTCCGGTGAAACAGAATTACAAAAAAGCCTAAATAAACAATTTTTAATTCAGGGATTTTAAATCCAAAATTGACCCCAAACCTAGGATTATGTACTACTAGGCATCAGTGGTGGCACCAGCGGGGGGACAGGGGGGCTTAAGTCCCCCACTGGACAGGTCAAGCCCCCCGCCGGTCAGAGCTCGTTGGGCAGTCAGACAAAAAAACATGTAAAAATAGGCCCACACCAAGCCAACACATGTCTGTCACAGTCTGAGAGTGCCATTTTCGGCCATCCAGAGGTGGCTATTCTTAAAAAAAATCTCATTTGGTAGGGGGACCCCTTTCAGCCCCTTCCCCCAGCTCGAGCCTACGAGTTTAAGTCACCCTGTCGGACAGCTAAGCCCCCCCCCCAGAAAATATATCCTAGAACCGCCACTGCTAGGCACTATTCCATATTTTAAAGCTGATTTAATTATGTAACTATTAACCATGGAAGCTAGATTCTTACTTTGTGAGCTCTGTCAATTTCCTTAAAGGTACTGAAAAGAAAATATAATTATTATTATTATAAATAACAAAGTGATTAAAGAGTAATCACCATTTAAAATTTATTGAAATAAGACTTTAAATTATTTCAGTTAAGTTAAAAATGTTCTTTTTTGAAAAATATAAACTTCTTGTCAAAATATTTGCAGATGAAAGATCCAAGAAATAAATAAAATTTCAATATCTTAAAAAAATAGATCTATTTAACTAAAAACTTATGAAAATAATATTGCTAGAAATACAGTAGAAGCATTAAAAAGTGGGAGCCCCAATTTAAAAACGGGTACATTCGGATTGGCCCAGTTTTTTGGCTCAGTTTGCTTTAGATGGATCCAGATGCTGGGCTGACCGACCTGTGTTGTTCTCTTCTTCCTTCTTGAGTAAAGTCATTATTAAACAAAAATGAAAAGATTTTTATTTAAATATATTTACACATTATAAAGAAAAAGCCTTATCACCTGTAAGAGTTTCCTTTCTCTTATTTTGCTTCTTTTTTGTAATGTTCTTTTGCAACAGAAATGAATGAAAAAAAAAATTCTCTATCTGTAAGGCTGGGTATCCACTGCGCACAACGGTTGTCCGCTGACGAGTCTCTACAACAACAAACACAACGCTACGCAACAGATCGTTCTTAATGACGACTGACAATCAATGTACCGTGTCGCATCATCTAACACTCATAGGGAGTGTAGATGGATTCCTTGAATGTCCATCATATGACACAGTGAGTGCCTGACTTAAGACTGAACAACGCTTTGTTTTCATCAGAATCCTTCCTAAAGAAATTGAATAACATTTCCATTTTTTGTTTTTTTTTGGACCCCTTAATAGAACTGGCCCACAGACAAGATGTCAATCTTCTCCTAAATTTGTCGTTCCTCGTCTAAAACTTTAACTCTTCAAAAAATCATTTTATTTAAATCGGACTACTTCTCTCCTGAACTCTCTCATTCTTTAAGGATTCTACTCTCTCATCTTTAAAATTACAACTAAAATCTGACCTCAAACTTAATCATTAATCCTCTTCTTATTCCGTTGCACTCTGCTGCCTGGTGTCTTACTTATTTACTGTTGTTTCTTGTTCTTTTTTTTGTTTTGTATTATTGTACTGTACACAGAGGGCCTCTTCTAGTTAGCTTTGTGCTGTAAGAGTTATCCTCTTAAAATATAGTAAATAGAATAATTCCAGACCCATAAATAACTGTTTCTTTGTTTGCCTTTTTGAAAAACAGGAGTCAAATTAATCAATTAATCCATTCATCAATCAATCACTCAATCAATCAATTATTACAATGGGAATAACTGAGTTACAGTAGGAAGAGAAAATAAAGATGGACAATTATTAAAAAGCCTGTATTTTAGTGTAATAAATCCAAATTCAAATGTACAGTACTGTATGTTGAAATTGAAAGAATTTAAAATTATATATAAATTGAGCTCATAAAAGCTGTAAGGTATTAGAGCTTAAAATGAAAACTATTTATCAGAAAGATCTACAGTATACAATGTTTGTGTTGTAAAGCTTTGAACATACTTTTTGGGCATGAAACCAAGACATATAAATAAAGAATTGGTGTGGATAGGAATATAAGAAATATAAGAACAGCATAGGTTTATAAATTATGTTAAGACACCTACTGTACATCTACTGTTATACTACAGTAGCCATCATCCACTACTCTATTTTTAAAAAATAAATGAATTAAAAAAATTAAAAAAATCATAAAAAACTACTAAACAATAAAGAAACAAAAACTAAGAAGTAGTTATTTAAGTTTGATGCTGCCTGTCATATGCAAGAAGAAGCTGTCATCATTTTGAAGAGACTTGACATCAATGAGATGGCCAAATATGAAATTGAAATAAAATTAATAAAACTTTGTGTATATTACTTTACAAAGATGCAGTACAAACTGATCTCAACGAATGTTTGTATTAAATAACCTACCAATATTTTCACTGATGTCTATCACTTTTGATACTATTGACCATGACTTGCTAATTTCATGGTCATGGTCCATGGAATTTGTGACCCTTGGCTTCTGTAAAATCAAAGCAACCTTATTGCAAACAATGGCCCAAATTTTGAACATGTCTGATTTGACTTTACTAATAATTACCTACATCTACAATACAAAAAGTTCAAATTTACATAAGCCATAATGTATTTTATGTACAGTATTACAATCTTTAATAATAATAACTTTATTATAACTATAATTTATTGTACAGTATTTTGATTTTGTAATTTTTCTTCTTGATTTGGTTTTAGTTTTCCTTTTATTTTTTGTAATTAATTTAAAATTCTTTTGTTTAACATTAGTTAAGTTTGATTATTACAGTATGTCTGTTTAATACGGCATTGATGAAAAACACCATTGAGGTGATCAATTGTTTTCCGTGGTTAAATAAAGTTATTTATTATTATATTATTACAAACATTTTACAATTCTTATGGAAAACCAATCATTCTCTTACCTGTAGGCCCTACTGTATTTTACCTGACAGTCAACTTTACTGACATGCTCAACAATGGAAAAAGGTAATTTACAATGCATAACCCTACAGAGACTAGCAGAGATATACTGTAAAAACTATAAACAGAGTCAATGACAGGTTGGACTCAATTGGGGTTTCCCCATATCATGTCACTATAGAGAATGTTTAACATTTGGGAATTACCCTCAAACATTCAGTTAAATCACCGAGCTCCTTTAAATGGTTTTTCCTAGCTCAACAAAGAGAGCAAATATTTCTAAACATTAAATCAGTTAATAATTTAAAAAATACACTTAAGTTTGAAATACTTTTTTTTTAATCAATAAAAGTTTTGTCTTTTTCAAAGTAAGGAAGATTGAACTTTATTTTAATTACGCCCACCACTGCCTCCATTTATATGTACCGGTATATTTCTTCCTAATTATCAATTCAGAGCTTTTAAACATCCCATTACTACACTGTTTACATTCACCAATAACATTTTTATTTTATTTTCTCCGCCACAAAACTCTTTGCTAAATGAAAACCAAAATTTTAATTTCTTTTTTCGCCTGCCTCTGATGATCTTTAAAAAAATAAGTTCGCGAAACAAGGTATAAAAAATTCTCAAAGTGTGGTGGATCACTGACCACTTTTTCTCCTAAGTAAAACTGACTGCGAATTGTGTGACACACAAAGTGAATGCAGTGCTAAAGATAGCTTTTCCATATACTGTACTAATACTGTAGGCTCATAAAAATTAGTCATAACATAGTTCAAGAGGAATAGTTACCTTCCAGAGTTCTGTTTTGTTGCTTCAGAAGCTAAAGTTATGTATATCACGATACCTTTGTTACAATGTTCCTTTAACATTGTGTTGTGTTGGAAACCCATTGTCCAATGAAAATTGTTAATTTAGAATAGCTTTTCCATCTTTATAGGGAAATGTATTTATAGTCATTACAGACTCAATTGGGGGTTTTCCTTACTTTGGATTGACTATACATCATTCTACAGAAAGTAACATTTTTAAATATCCCCCAAACATTGAACTAAAACTGCTCATTAAAAATCTAAGATCCAATGAGATACTGATAAAAAAAAAATCAATCTTTCTAATTAAGACTTTGTACTCAACTCCTTAAATTTTAAAGGGTTTGCACAAAGAACAAACTGTTTTAATGCAACTAATTTGTCTGTTCATGCAAGAAAAATATTTTTCCATTCTACCAGCAATTGTAAATTCAGTTCAATTCAGGCTGTGGATATTGTTCCGACAACCTTACATGAATCCAAGGTGTTGATATTACTGGAGCTGGGTTGACCCTAACCTTAAACTTAAGTCTTAATGCATTACATGGCATGTCGGAAAAATACATAAGTATGTGGTCAAATTGAAACCTGTCAATACGAGCGGATGCCACATTGAGCGGACGTCACTTCGAGTGAATGCCAGTTTGAGTGGATACTATTTTGAGCGAAAAATGATCTACTTATTTCAAACATTTAAACATAGTGAAAAATTCCTATTTCTACTGAACAATACTTTGATAGTTTTTTGCCCTCTTCGGAATAAAATTTGCTAAAATGTTGTTTTCTGATAGCTTTACTACCTATTTAATAGAATTTTTTGTTTAGTCTTACACATATCTGGGAGTGGCGAACGGAATAATTATTAAAAGTATCATGAAACCTTTCAAAGCCTTAGTTACACATGTACTTTGGCATTAAATAAAAAAAACACAATCTGTATCATTTGTTATTGGATAAATTCGCCTGTTATACTGTAGTTGGCACTAATGCATCTGCTTGAATTGGCATTCGCTCGTATTGACTGGCATTCATTCAAATAAAGTAATCTTACTTACAAAATAAGCAATTCATTAAATTTTATTGTTTATGGTTTTTTTCTAATACAATGCAGAGACTAATATTTAAAACATTACAGCAAAAACAGTTTAAATAAATTTGGATGATTTAATATACTGTACCTCAACCGCACAATGCATTTGTGACAGATAAACTATTTTTTTCTTTAATACATGAATGTTTTAATTTAAGGGTGTACGCTTTTATTCGTCATAAAAACATGTATGATTTAGGTGAGGGTGGGAGAGGGGAAGGTGGAAGAAAGTCTGTTAAATTTTTCACCCCACCCAATACCGTCTTTAAATCCAACCCTGTTGGCTATATGCTAATTCATTAGCGCCCATCCTTTTCGCTATCGATATTGCAGTTATAGATACCTAAACCTGCCGCCCGCCAATAATAATGATGATTTTGAATAAAAATGAAATTTTATATTTTTTATATTTTTTTTTTTAAATCACCAACAAAAGTGTATGTATATTCCTTCCTAATAAATTTAAAGCACTTAACCATTCAATTTCACCAATACAATTTTATACAGTCGAGTTCGCCTAAGTCGAATCTAACTGGACTGGCATAAAAAGTTCAAGTTATAAATACAGATTTCGACTTGCACATTTTCGAAAAAAAAAAATTAACATAGAACAATAGTACTGTATTTGCACTCAATGCTCACAAAATCAAATTTCACGCAAAACCGAACATTTTCTTAAGTCCCAAAGTCATTTCTATTCTTCTTTTAATAAAATACTTTCCAAAAACATGAACTCCCTCTTCTAAATCTTGGACGATTTGTCCAATTTAGGACGGTAACACTCACTCGAAAAACCAGATGATAGTTTAATAGACATCTTTTAACGACAAGCATACCAGACACTGTGGAAACGAGACGCTTAGCTGTACTCGCATTGCCATGGAGATTATCTGTTGATTAATACGACACACCAGTAGACGTTTTGTTGGTTTATTATGAAGTGAAATTTACGCATTTCAATGTTTTAATAAGCGTATATTCTTGCTTTTAATCCTTAAAAACCATTTGCAATCAACCTGCAATAAAGACGGAACTCAACAAAGCAAGTTTCTACTGGTTATTCTTTTCAGTAGACATCTAATTCAAATTCGTTAGATTCATTGGTGTAAATTTCAAATGCACCTCATTCATTCTTTAAACTCAATACGCTTTTCAAAACATGTTTCTAATTTTTTTACGGAGGAAATTTGTAGAGAATAAAATATAATTTGTTAGGTTTATATAGATTTGACTCTAAAATATACCATGAGGGTTTCTTATTTGTTTTTTTTTGTTTTTTTTATAAATTTGTTTTTAACAATTAAAACATTCTTGATTAATACACCGAGCTTGTTACTGTCACGCACTATGAAACTTTGGGCGATCTGACGTCATCACAGCCGAAGCACATGTCTAGTCTGCAAAACACCCCACGGAATGGACCAATTGGCGGGCAAGCAGAGTTTTTGGGGGCGCAACCTGTTCTGTTTACAACTAGACTGCCGACCAGCAAGTGGTATTCTCAGCGAAGAATGTGTGCTTGGAAAAACATAATCAGACCTAAAGAAATGCGCGCAAAAACAATATAAAAGTGGCATCAGTTTTATTGGTAATAATTAAATTTGCTGAGCAGTACAGCAAAACAACAGGTACTGTACGTATTATTAAATAGGCCTAATGTGTCAAATTTGTGTAGGCTAGGCTAGGCAGTCAAAAGAATCCAGGGCTTTGATAAATTAATTACGGTAAATAGCTAGGCCCTGACTACAACAATCTTGTTCGAAATGGGTTAAATACAAGTTTTACAAACTGATCTGGACGAAAAACTGAACATTGGAGCTGTTCCAGAGGGGTCTGTATTGTGAGAGTAGACTGCAACTTACGACATACGATCATGTGAGCCAAGTTCCACAGTGCGCTGTCTGTGAGATGTTAGTTTTGACATGGCTAACTTGTTGCCGTAAAACAAGGATTGAACTTCGTATTTTCCCACGTGCGCTACTAAATTTGGAACTTCGACTTGTGTGGTTAAAATTACTTTAATTCACGAAATAGACTTGGGCTATCCGGACCGGAAAATTCCGTCGATATAGCCGAAATTCGACTTATAACAATTCTAATTAAACAAACAATTTACACAGTAATACATAGGAAAGAATTGGGACTTTTTCAAAAATTCGACTGACGCGAATTTTCGACTTAAACAGAGTCGACTTTGGAGGACTCGACTGTATTTATATTCTCCTCCATCTGAATGTTTTTGGAAAAACTAATTGCTAAAAAAGAAAACATTTTTTCTTTCATCCCTTTTGACGAAGTTTGCGAAACAAGGTATAAAAAAAGTCTCGCCTGAGTAATGACCATTTGTTTTCAAAAGCCCATTGAAATGAACTAGCTAGCTCTAGGCCCCCTACTGTCCTGGCCATGAGTCTATTCCACGTCGCCGATGCTCGCGTTGAATCCACGTTTAGTCACACACAATGTAACATTAACAATCTCAACAATTACAATGTCAGGCCTAGGCCTAGCTAGAATTTAGTGGAGGTTAGCAAGAGAAATTAAGTTATAAAGTAACAAGTATTCGTACCTTCTTCAGAATTACAGCGATCACGGATTGATAGATAGCTACTTGTGTATTTACTCATATGGCTATTAAGTGAATGATGACCGAACGAACAATCAGTTATTCTCCTGCATCATTTCCGTTTGTTTGACGGTTTCGCAAAAAACAAAAAAATGTCTCGTGACATTCATCATTCATCTCTTTTGTTTTGGGTCATGCTCGGTCACCCATATCGTTAACCTGCACAATAACATTTAATTTGTAAACAGTTTGTTTTACTTTATAAATAAAAATGTAACATCTTCGAAAGTATTTAAATGCTTAAAAATAAACGCTTAATGATTATACTTTTTAGAATAAGGATACTCAAAATCTGTTATTTTAATGTACACTAAAACATCTCAGTGATGAAAGTGAGTATTTTTAGAGCAGACGAGAACTTCTGCGGTGTCACACAAACACACTGGATGTGTCATTTGAAATCAGGAAATTTTTGATATTTAACACAAACCAAGATGAGCGCTCAAGAGGAATTAGGTAAATATGTAATCTGTAAATCTTATTCTAGGCTGTTACTAGCTAGGTAGTACTGTAAGAAGGCTACCAGTTGTACTATTGCCTAGAGTATGCTAGGGCCTAGGCTAGGCACTAGCCTAGGCCTAGGCTAGAGTAGTCTAGGCTAGGCCTAGTAGTAGGCCTAGGCTAGCCTAGTCTAGTCTATAATAGAATTTACCTTGAATTTACCTTGAATTTACTTTGAATCTTCGAGACTTAGAGATCAAAGTTCATTTGTCCCTCAATCATTATCGAATCCTCTTCGGTCATATACAGGCAAAATTTAAGGTGGTGGCCAGACCAGACTTTCTCTAAGCCCGCTTTAAAATGATTTACCAAACTCTGATTTACCACATTACTAGGAAGGGAGTTCCAATCGTCAGTAACTCGAACAACGAATGCCTTTTTCCTAACATTAAGTTTAAATTTCTGTTTATACAACTTATATACATGGCCTTTGGTTATAGAATAATCTGATCTTGTAAACTAGCGCTCAGGGTCCAAAAGATCAATACCTTGAAAAATCTTAAAGGTCTAAATGACATCTGCTCGTTTTCTTCTAAATAACAAAGTTGGCAAATTAAGAGCCTTAAGTCTCTCCACATAAGCTTTGTCACTCAGACTTCTAATCAATCTGGTGGAGCCTTCTCTAATAAATCAGAATCTTTTTTATATTTAGAATTCCAGACACAACTACCGTACTCTATCACAGGACGAATCATTGACTTATAGAGACGCAAAAAACCATTACCATCAAGAAATTTAAATGCTCTTTTGACCAGACCCAATCTTCTATTTGCTGCTCTTGCAACCTTTACAGAGTGCTTAGAAATATCCAACTTATCATCAGATAGAATACCAAGATCTGATTCCTCCTTAACACGTACAATTTCACATCTTGATGTACCAGTACCAATAAAATATTTAAAATTAAAATTTTTATCTCCATAATGCATAACCTTGCATTTTGTTAAGTTAAATGGCAATTGCCAGTCTATCGACCACTGGTATAAAGCATTTACACCCCCCTGTAAAATCTCACGATCAGTCTCACAATTGACAAATATAAACAGCTTACCCTTAGTATCGTCCGCAAACAATTTTATAAATGAATCATTAAGCATTTAGCATTAACATTATATATTGTTCAAATTTTTGCTGATATTATTATTATTACATATATATATATAGTACATATATTTATAGTACCATATAAATAATAAATAATTTTCGATTTTTTATTATTATTATTATTCATATTATTATTATTATTATTTATTAGTCTTTAGTATTATAATTTTAATAATAGTAATTTAAAAAGTTGTTGTTATTGGCGCCATTAACATTATATATTGTTCAAATTTTTGCTGATATTATTATTATTACATATATATATAGTACATATATTTATAGTACCATATAAATAATAAATAATTTCGATTTTTTATTATTATTATTCATGTTATTATTATTATTATTTATTAGTCTTAGTATTATAATTTTAATAATAGTAATTTAAAAAGTTGTTGTTATTGGCGTTTTATTAGTATTTTTCTCATATTATTATTAATATTATTGTTGTTGTTGTCACCTTTATTATCGATATTATTACCCTATTATTACTAAGTAGGCCTAGTATTATAAGTATCATTATTATTATTATTACTAATTAGTATTACTATTATTATAAAAATAAACATTATCTTTAATTTATTATTGTATTATTGCTGTTATCGCCTTCGATATCGTTATTATCACTAATTAGTTATAATAATAATAATAATAATAAGATTTATTAGAATTAGAATTGATATTTAAATATATTATTATTACCATACTAGTATTATTACTCTTTGTTAAA